>NC_064628.1:450691519-450993519 GCF_023864275.1 Schistocerca cancellata | reverse complement strand
GCTCGGGCTCTGTCGGATGCGGAAAGTCTGGCCACAGAGATAGAACATCTACAGTTGGTGTTCAGCAGAAATGGATACTCCTCCACAGACATCCAAAGGGCACTTCGTGCTACCAGCCAATCACAGGGTACAGAAGAGGAGCCAGAGGAGGTGAAGAAGGAGGGATACCTGACATATGCTGGACCTATTTCTGCAAAGATCAGCAAAATTCTTTCAAAATATAATATAAAGAGGATTTTCTGTCCACCCTCCAAAATTGGAACAATGTTAGGAAGTGTGAAGGACAACCTGGGGCTACAAAATCCAGGCATTTACAACATCAAATTCCAGTGTGGAAAGTCACACCAGACAGTGGACGTCAGGTGCAAAGAACACCAGAGTGTCATAAAGGAGGCCATTGAGATCAAGGTCACAGACAACCTAATAAACCGAGACAGCGGTTGCCAGCTCAGCTTGGCGTGGAGTCTAGCTCTGGAGCTTATCAGGGCCCAACGAAAGGAACCAAAAAACTCCTCAAGAAGTAGTAACACCGTAGGAGCAGCACCAGGCGGGCGCGGACCACGAACGCAACTCCCGACGCGGGACGGGCCTCTGACAGCTGCCACGACCGCAGATGATGGAAGAGGCGGGTGAGGAGTACCGTCGGAGCACCAGGGAAGTGCCAACACCTCAGGAGCAGCGACAGGCGGGCGCGGACCGCGAACGGAGCGCCCAATGCGATATGGGCCTCAGGGAGCACTGGGGAAGAGACAACACCTTGCAAGCAGCGCCAGGTGGGTGCGGACCGCGAACGGAGCGCTCGAGACGAGACGGGCCTCAGACAGCTGCCACAACTGCAGATGGTGGACGAGGAGGGCGCGGACATCCGTCAGAGCACCAAGGAAGTGCCAACACCTCAGGAGCAGCACCAAGTGGGCGCGGACCACGAACGGAACGCCAAAGGCGGGTCCGGCTCCAGACAGCTGCCACGACCACAGATGGTGGACGAGCTAGGCGCGGACGTTTGTGGGAGCACAATGGAAGGGCCAAAATCTCAGGAGCAGCACCAGGTGGGCGCGGACCACGAACGGAATGCCCGACACAGGACAGGCCTCAGAGAGCTGCCACAGATGGTGACCAAGTCGGGCGTGGACGTCCGAGGGAGCACTGGGGAACAGAAAACACCTTCAAAGCAGCGCCGTGCGGGCGCGGACGGCAAACAGAGAGTTCTGCACGCACGTTCTCAGAAATTTCTTCCTGCAACTAAGTGTTATGTTTGGCACTAATATGTTGGCCCCAATTTTGATATTAAGTACCGGTTATCTCAGTTCTGCTACTCCCCTTACATTTGACTTTCCAGCGTTTATTCTCTGTCCACATTCAGCGTTCATTAGACAATTCATGCCATTCGACATGTATGGTAACTTTTCTTCATTTTCACTGAGGACAGCAATGTCATTATCGAATCTTATAATGAATATCCTTTCACTCCGGATTTTGATAACGCAGCTGAACCTTTCTTTTATTCCTGTTGCTGTTTCGTCGGTGTCCAATTGAGCAGCAGGGGAAAAAGACTGAATGCTTGCACTTTTTAGGCCGAGGGCTTTAACTTTGTCTTCAAATATTGTTTTCCCTCTACGCTGTTACCCATCTTTCCCTATAGCATACATCCTATTTTTTCTGGGAATTTCAAACGCCTTCCAATGCATTTTAATTTTTCTTGTCTTTCTTCCATTATAAAACGTGACGTGAGAGCTATCTCTGGTGAATTATCTTTTTCTAAAACCATACTAATCATCATATAAAAGATACTCTATTTTCTTTTTAGTTCATCTGCGATTATTTTTATCAGCAACGTGGGTGACTTGAATAGCTAAGCTCATTCTTCGACAGTTCTCATATTTATGTACATTTTCTTATCTTCTTGAGTGTGTGGTATGTCTCATAGAATCTACACAGTAGCATGAATAATTGAATAATGGTTTGGTTGGCAATTCATCCGTCGATTTTAAGAATTCTAAATTAGTTTGTGAATTTCTCTTGCCTTGTTCGTTCGCAAATCAGTCAGAACTGTGTCAGACTGTGCATCTAATACTGAGTCTCCTACGTTTCCCAAATCGATTTCCATTTCTTCTGCTATCATGCAATCAGACAGTTCCTTCCCCTTGCGGATGCCCTGTGTTTACTCTTTACACCTATCCGACCTGTCGTCTGCTGTTAACAGTGTGATTTCTTTTGAACTCCCACTATCAACACCTTTGTTTTTAATGTCACCGAAAGCTATTTTGTCTTATCTCTATACTATATCTGTCCTTCCGACTCCTAAAGAGGGAAAAGGAGCGGATAGAGATTGAGGGGATCCTTCTGTCTTGGGTGGAAACTGCTGCTAAAAGGTGGAAAAATAAGCAGCAACAGACCCTATCAAAATGCAGTAGCCAATAGAAGCAAACTCATTAAGACGAATAATACGTATCTACAGGCTTATTATTGAAGATCGTGACAAAATAAAAACACCTACAGCCGTCCTTATGATTTTATTTTATTTTGTTGCTACCAGTTTCAACGCTTCATTGCTTTATTTTCAGGCTGTTTTTGATGCGTTATAGGTTGATACGATCTCCATGCATAACACACCAGTTGTTAGCATTACTGGATATGCAGATAATGTGTCAGGGACGGCTGTAGGAGATTTTATTTTGTCACTATAGTAAGCGGCCGTCGTCCCAGAGGCCTCCTGCTGAAAGGATGGACATACAAGAACTTATTATTGAAGAGGTGTCATGTCGAACTCCCCATTGGATTAGTACCGAATTGGTGCCTACGGGACGGACTGCCAAAATGATTTGATAGTGAGGAAAAGATTAAAAAGAATACGAATAAAAGAATAAATTGTCAGTTTTCTTAATGTTCGGGGAAGCTAGAAAATATGAAATGGGAAATGGAAAGTCTGAATGTACAGGGTGACTCACTAACTATTGCCACCAAGAATAACTCTTTGAAGGTCAACGTAGGTCACAAAGGTGGCATGAAAGTCCCTTTACAGAAGCTGTTCGAAGTGATGACCATTGGTATCACTGCAGTGCTGCAGTCTTCTTATCATGGATTGAGTGACATTCCTTATCACATCGGCACTTATCGAAGCATATGCTCTGACAGTTCTCTCTCGCATATCTTCAGGTGTAGTTGGAACGTCTTAATAAAAAATGTCTGTTATGAATACCCACAAGAAAAAGTCCAGAGGCGTCAAGTCTGGCGAACGAACCGTCCACGACACATCTCCTCCGCGTCCAGTTCAAAGATTTGAGAATTGTCTCTGCAACTAATTTATAGCCATCAGCAAAAAATGTGCCGGACACCCATCTTGTTGATACCACATGCTGTTCCTTATTCCTAAAGGTATTTCTTCGAATAAGAGACCTAAAATTTCTTGCAGAAATGTGGTGTACTTCCTACCATTAAGATTTCCTTCGATGAAATAGGGGCCTATAATTGTGTCCTCCAGAAACCCACACCACACATTCACCGACCGTGGTTTTTGGTGTGCAACTTGCCGCAGCCAACATGGATTTTCAGTTGCTCAATAATGCATGTTATGCAAATTAACATTTCCATGGTTCGTGAATGTAGCCTCGTCAGTAAATAAAATCAAATTAATAAATGTGTCTTTACTTTGAATCTGAAGTTAAGACCAGAGGCAGAATTCAATGCGACGCATACAATTCGTACCAGTTAATTCTTGGTGGAGAATGATATGGTAAGGATGATACTTGTGGCGATGCAGAACACGAACAACACTACTCTGGCTCATGCCAGATTCCCTTGCGATTTGACGCGAACTAACACAAGGATCTCGAACCAGCGGCAAGAGTACCAATTTACGTTTTATCGTTAGTAATTTTCTTTTGCCTGATATGTTTGCGATGCGTTAAAGATCCAGTTGTTCTCAATTTATCACACACATATTTAAATGTACGACGTGTAGGCTGAGTACGTTGAAGATATCTTCCAGCGTATAAGTCTCTAGCTCTCGCTGAATTTCGTGGCATTCTCCTTAAATGAGAAGCACATCGACTTATTCTTCGAAGGAATACATCACTCACTTTCGCTTGATTCGACGATACTAGTCTTACCGTTCCTATTAGTGTTGCATTGCGAAACCGTCGAATGGTGTTTACATGTCAAGGGCACGTTAGATGGATACGCCGTATTCGGCGAATATTTGCCGTATGCACGATATACGAGAGGTGATTGTTAGAGCATGTGCATCGGAAGTTGACGAAGTGATGAGGCATACCACTCAGTTTATGATAAGATTGCAGCAATGCATTGATACCAATGGCTATCACTTCGGAAACCTTCTGTAAATGGACGTTTATACCACCTTTTTGACCTTCGCTTACCTTCAAAGACCTTACTGTTACACATCATTGGATTTGTCTCGATAGCCGCTATCAGAAAATAAGTACCAAACTATAGAATCCCATTTAAAAAAAACAACAAAGTTGACCTTCATATCTCTGACGCGATCCCACCTAGCAACAAAAAAACCAACATTATATTATGGCCCCCGTTGTCCCATGCAACATCTGTCCCACAAACTTTCCAGCAACTGTCATACTTTCGGAGTTATTCTAGATGGAAATAGTTAGTGAGTCACCCTGTAAATGTACAAGGTGGTTCTCAAAAGTAATGCCTGCGAATTTTTTATTTAAAAACTCTTATAGCTTATTAAATAAAACAAACGTTAGTAGCATTATACTTCTTTATTGTTAATGTCTACATACTTATTTCTCAACATAGTCACCTTGGCGGCACACATTTCTTCCAACGCGAGATCAGTTTGTTGGCACTGTCACTGTAGGATGTCTGACTTTGTTGACAGAGCCACAACCTGACATCTGCTTTCACGTCTTCTTTACTATCAGTTTATCTTTGGAAACAGATAAATACCGGGTGGGGTCAAGTCGGCACTGTGTGGAGGATGATCGAGGAAAGTGAACCAGAGACATCGGATTGTTGCAGATGTCGCTGCCCTCAGGTGTGATCTGGTATTGTCATTCCGAAGAAGAGGATGCTCCATGTGTGGACGAACTGTTCGAAACTTGATTACAGCACGCAGTTTCTCATACACCGACAGAGTTGCGTAACACACAGCCATGTTACAACTACGATTCGGAGCCGTTTAGTGGCAGAAGGCTAGGTATGAAGACTAGATATGAAGACTACAGATGTAGTATGTTAGTAACGTTCGTATTATTTAAAAAGCTTTAAGAGCTTTCACGTAAATAATTGGAGGCATTACTTTTCAGCTCGGCATCGTAATAGGAAGAAAATAATACAACGAGAGTATAATTCCTTATTAATAGGTAGCTAGGCCAGTGTGAGTTACTGTGAACAATTCAGTCATTTGATAAACTCACCAGAATAGACTTCAATGCACCGCCAGTAATAATACTAAAGTTGAACGTAGCTACATCTCACGCAGAATGTGAAGAGAGACAGAAACAGTGAACTGGTAACGTAGAAAGTAACTTAGAATGTAAAGGAGATGAACGTTTAATACTCATCGGGAATGTAATAGGAATGGGAGAGGAAGATGACTCCTTGATTTCTACAATAAATTTCAGTTAATAATAGCAAATATCTTCTTCAAGAATCACAAGAGAAGGAGGATACACAGAAGGTCTAGAGACACAGAAAGAACTCAATCACAGTTTAGTAACGATGAAATGTAAGCTGATATTTAAGAGTGTTGTCAGGATGAACGTGTAAACAAGTGGGATACTAATATACTGAGAAATGATGGTGTGGACCTGAAGTTCTCTGCGCTGCAGACACTGCAGTAGGTAGTTTAACTGAAGGGGAATGGACAACCCTAAAAACGGCAATGAGTGAAGCTAGACACTAATGGATACAAAGAAAATAATTGCGGAAAAACCTAGGGTAGTAGAATAAATACTCCCGTTGACCAACGATAGAAGGAAATACAAAACTGTTCAGGAAAACAAAATACGACAACATAAGTCACTCAAAAAGAAAATGTGGGAAGGAGCTGCAGTGAAATTGTTGCGGGAGGTATGTGAAGAAATTCCTTCTTGCGTATCAGAATACAATTGCCGAAACTTCCTGTCATATGAAACTGAATCGTTATTTTTTGTATAGAGCCTTAGACTTCGACCTGTCACGTTCATTGCTGTTTCGTTTGCATTTTTATTCATAGTAAAAAGAGCCGCACAAAATCAGTTTCAAATGATCCAAACATTGTTAAGATAGATGATTTTGCTATTCTTTTGGTCACCGTTTAATTAATACGGCATTCATTCTTTTTTCAAGTATCTCTGTGCCATCAGCAATTAACAAAATATGTTAACATAAATGTATGCCCAGGCCTATATCGCGTTGGCTTCGGTTTTAAGAAGAATCGCTGCACAGATGCACATGTTGATAAGCCTATGTCGCTGACGTCAGTCTGTTGTAGAATTATGGACCATGTTTTGTGCTCCCACACTATAACGATTTAGGAGAAGAATTATCATTTATTCCGCAAACAGAGATCTTGAGAAACTCAGTCCGCTGTGTTCGTTAATAACGTCCTAAGTACAGTGAGGCAACGGTACCCAGGTCCATGCCATATTCCTTGACTTCCGGAAGGCATTAGGTATAGTTTTGTACCGTAGTTCTGTAAACTACTTTATTGAATATTCGAGCACAAATGTGACTTCATTCAAAACACCCTGACGGATACATCTCGACACGTTGTCCTTATCGGTACCAAATGGACAGGTATAAAGACCATTTTCAAAGTTCCTCTATGGAGTGTTATAAAGCCGTTATTGTCACCAATATATACGATTAAGTTAAATGAAAACTGAACACCCGCAACAATCTTCAGGTCGACAAGGTTGTGAAAATTACACGGTGAATTATTTGGGCGGAGGATGCTGCGTGCCGTGTGTTTCCCAAGTAAATCGCTGAAGGGTAGCCTTCGTTCGATTGGCAGTGTGGGGGCGGGCGTTATCGTGCAACTGAATGATTCCGTCAGACAGCATTTCTCGACTTTTGACTTTATGACGTGTTATCATAGCGCTACGCACTGATTGTGCTTACACGCTTGAGGAACTCCACGAGCAGAGGGCCCCAGCAGGTCATCATGACCTTACCGGAACTTTTGTGAACAGATTTGGATTCATTTGGCAGGGGAGATGTGAGATGTTTCCACTGATGACTTCGCCATTTGCCCTTGGGCTCGAAAGTGCCACCACGTAAGGTCATCATGATCTTTTTCGATTGCTGGGATCCTCTGCCCGTTTAGTTACTCGAACGTGGAACCACACTCATTGTGTAGCGCTTTAAAGTCAAACCGCCCCGGAACGCTGTCGGACGGAATCATACTGTTTAACGATAGCGCCCTCCTCCATACTGCAAACCGGACGATGGCTACGCTTCTGCGATTTGGTTGGGAAACGAGGCAACATCCTCCGTACAGCCCGGATCTTTCACCGTGCGATTTTCACATCTTTGGTGAGCGGAAGTAAGATCTGCGTGGAGATCGGTTCCATTCGGAAGAGGAGGTGCAGTAGTGGGAGCGGTTGTGGATCCGTCAGCGGCCGACTGCGATCTACGACACAGAATCGATCGTCTAGTCTCCAAGTGGGATAAATACACTACTGGCCATTAAAAATGCTAGACCAAGAAGAAATGCAGATGATAACGGGTATTTATTGGACAAATATATTATACTAGAACTGACATGTGATTACATTTCCACGCAATTTGGGTGCATAGATCCTGAGAAATCAGTACCCAGAACAACCACCTCTGCCCGTAATAACGGCCTTGATACGCCTGCGCTTGGATGGCGTGTACAGGTACAGCTACCCATGCAGCTTCAACACGATACCACAGTTCATCAAGAGTAGTGACTGGCGTATTGTGACGAGCCAGTTGCTCGGTCACCATTAACCAGACGTTTTCAATTGGTGAGAGATCTGGAGAATGTGCTGGCCAGGGCAGCAGTCGAACAATTTCTGTATCCAGAAAAGCCCGCACAGGACCTGCAACATTCGGTCGTGCATTACCCTGCTGAAACGTAGGGTTTCGCAGGGATCGAATGAAGGGTAGAGCCACGCATCGTAACACATCTGAAATATAACGTCCACTGTTCAAAGTGCCGTCAATGCGAACAAGAGGTGACCGAGACGTGTAACCAATGGCACCTCATACCATCACGCCGAGTGATACGCCAGTATCCAATGTGCGTTCACCGCGATGTCGCCAAACACGGATGCGACCATCTTGATGCTGTAAACAGAACCTGGATTCATCCGAAAAATGACGTTTTGCCATTCGTGCACCCAGGTTCGTCGGTGAGTATGCCATCGCAAGAGTTCCTGTCTGTGATGCAGCGTCAAGGGTAACCGTAGCCATGGTCTCCGAGCTGATAGTCCATGCTGCTGCAAACGTCGTCGAACTGTTCGTGCAGATGGTTGTTGTCTTGCAGTTGTCCCCATCTGTTGACTCAGGGATCGAGACGTGGCTGCACGATCCTTTACAGCCATGCGGATAAGATGCCTGTCATCTCGACTGCTAGTGATACGAGGCCGTTGGGATCCAGCACGGCGTTCCGTGTTACGCTCCTGAACCCACCGATTCCATATTCTGCTAACAGTCATTGGATCTCGACCAGCGCGAGCAGCAATGTCGCGGTACGATAAACCGCAATCACGTTAGGCTACAATCCGACCTTTATCAAAGTCGGAAACGTGATGGTACGCATTTCTCCTCCTTACACGAGGCATCACAACAACGTTTACTAGGCAACGCCGGTCAACTGCTGTTTGTGTATGAGAAATCGGTTGGTAACTTTCCTCATGTCAGCACGTTGTAGGTGTCGCTAACCTTGTTTGAATGCTCTGAGAAGCTAATCATTTGCATATCACAGCATCTTCTTCCTGTCGGTTTAATCTCGCTTATGTAGCACGTTATTTTCGTGGTGTAGCAATGTCCAGTAGTGTATCTTAACGCGTGCGGTGATTACTTTTGCATTCCATGCTTCGATTTGCCTATCCTCATACATAAATGATCTCATCGATATAGTCGCATGCTCCGCGAGGGCGTTGGCATACGTCGCTGCTGATGTACTCCTGTAAAGAAATACATTAAGGCCCCCAGAGGAACGACAATTGGTGCACTGATTGGAGGTAACATATTGGATGTAAACAGGCGAAGAGGTCCATTACTGGTCGTTTACGCTATTGGTAATAGATCATCAGGAACATATCTAGAAATAACCATCTGGAACGACCAAAATTGGAATAACCATTTAAAACTGTACGAAACTATTGTCCGAGCGATTTTTGAGTATTGATCATCAGTCTAGCACCTTTAACAGGATGAATTAACAGGAGAGAGAGAGAAGATCGAAAGAGGAGTGGCGAGTTTCGCAGCGGGATCGCTGAGTAAGCACGAGGGCTTTACGTACATGCTCAACAAACACCAGTGGCAGACATTACAAGACAGGCGTTGCGAATGACGTAGTGGTTTACTATTGCAATTTCGAAATATACGTCCCGGGAGTAGACAACATTCCATTAGAACTACTGACAGCCTTGGGAGAGCCAGGCCAAAGAAAACTCTACCATCTGGTGAGCAAGATGTATGAGACAGGGGAAATACCCTCTGACTTCAAGAAGAGTATAATAATTCCAATCCCAAAGAAAGCAGTTGTTGACAGATGTGAAAATTACCGAACTATCAGTTTAATAAGCCACGGCTGCAAAACACTAACACGAATTCTTTAGAGACGAATGGAAAAACTGGTAGAAGCCGACCTCGGGGAAGATCAGTTTGGATTCCGTAGAAATATTGGAACACGTGAGGCAATACTGACCCTACGACTTACCTTAGAAAACAGATTAAAGAAAGACAAACCTCCTTTTCTCGCATTTGTAGACTTAGAGAAAGCTTTTGACAATGTTGACTGGAATACTCTCTTTCAAATTCTGAAGGTGGCAGAGGTAAAATACAGGGAGCGAAAGGCTATTTACAATTTGTACAGAAACCAGATGGCAGTTATAAGAGTCGAGGGGCATGAAAGGGAAGCAGTGGTTGGGAAGGGAATCTGTATATTGAGCAAGCAGTAAAGGAAACAAAAGAAAAATTTGGCGTAGGAATTAAAATCCATGGAGAAGAAATAAAAACTTTAAGGTTCGCCGATGACACTGTAATTCTGTCAGGGACAGCAAAGGACCTGGAAGAGCAGCTGAACGGAATGGATAGTGTCTTAAAAGGAGGATATAAGATGAACATCAACAAAACCAAAACGAGGATAATGGACTGTAGAAGAATTAAATCGGGTGATGGTGCGGGAATTAGATTAGGAAATGAGACGCTTAAAGTAGTAAATGAGTTTTGCTATTTGGGGAACAAAATAACTGATGATGGTCGAAGTAGAGAGGATATAAAATGTAGACTGGCAATGGCAAGAAAAGCGTTTCTGAAGAAGAGAAATTTGTTAACACCGTGTATAGATTCAAGTGTCAGGAAGTCGTTTCTGAAAGTATTTGTATGGAGTGTAGCCATGTATGCAAGTGAAACGTGGACGATAAATAGTTTAGACAAGAAGAGAATAGAAGCTTTCGAAATGTGATGCTATAGAAGAATGCTGAAGATTAGATAGGTGGATCACATAACTAATGAGGAGGTACTGAATAGAATTGGAGAGAAGAGAAAGTTGTGGCGCATCTTAACTAGAAGAAGCGATCGGTTGGCAGGGCACATTCTGGGGCATCAAGGGATCACCAATTTAGTATTGTAGGGCAGCGTGGAGGGTAAAAATCGTAGAGGGAGACCAAGAGATGAATACACTAAACAGATTGAGAAGGATGTAGGTTGCAGTAAGTATTGGGTGATGAAGAATCTTACACAGGATACAGTAGCATGGAGAGCTGCATCAAACCAGTCTCTGGACTAAAGAACACAACCTTAACAACAACAACAACAACAACAACAACAATAACAACGTCCCGAAAAGAGCCGGGCAACATATAGCTTCCTTCCACAAATGTCTTAAGAACTGATCACAACGAATAGATTAGAGAAATTAGAGGTCTTGTCGAGGTGTACCAAAGAATTGTTCTTCCCTAGCTAATTGGCGATTGTAATAGAAAAGGGGAAGCTTCGCCATACTTGCAGAGTGTTGGTGTAGCTGTAGATATTGATATAATCTGCTACAGGTTACTGTAAAATTTAAATGACTAAATATTTCAGGAGATCCATCAGACGGATAAAACTCCGCCTCAGCGATAGATGATATGATGAATGGGTCTTCTCAATTAAGCACGTATTATTAATATCACACATTTCCGTCTTCTGTCTCTAGCCAGGCAAGTCAAAGTTTTTCAGAATTTCAGGTAGAGCTTTTGGTAGTCAATATATATGACTTTGAATAACTGGATGGTTTTATAATCGTATGAATTAGGCGCATCTCTGCTGTGCTTTAGTCCCCAACGCTTATGATGTGGATATTTGACTTTTTTTCTGTACCGTTGTTGTAAGTGGCACCCGCTAAGTTACATCAGCTTAATAAAAAATGGTACATTATAAGAATACTGTCTCTTCATACTTTCCCGTTCTTGTCGAGACTGTACCATACTTTTCCTAGATGGAGGTACTAGGTTAGAAATGTGCTAAATATGCACTTGTCCATCGCTAATTTGGTCTCGCTGTAGCAATGTCTATTCCATCTTGTTCTCTGCTCTTTATGATGGCAGTAGGGCTACGTCTATAACTACTTTTTTTACCTGTAGCTCTTACCATCACGAGATGTTGTCATCTGTAGTCGCTGATGGTTCCTAAAGAATAATAAAGTCGCTCATAGTTCACCGCAGCTAAAACGGCAAGACTCCAAACAGACAAAAATAAACTTGTTGTTACTCATGGAAGAAAATGTTACTTTACACTAGGCTTTGTGCCGTTACAGTTGGTTTCAGAACAAATGTTTTGAGTAGTGAAAATGCCTGTATTTAGTTAAGGAAGAGTTTGCGTTGTGCGCCGTGTGTTCGTGTTGTGTCTGGGATGGGATTTCTGGCACGTAGCGAGTGACATGCTCCATGCAGTGCAAACGTATCAAAAGGCCGGGTCCGGCACCCGACTAACTGCACGACACATGCAAAACACCAAACAGAACATCAGCACCTTATGGTGCGAAAGGCAGATGCGAGATGCACATACTCTATGCGGATGGGCCTCCTCATTACAAACAAATACAACCTCTGGCACTTTTTGTCCCCGTGGTCCTTGCTGGAGGGCCGTGCTCACGAAACAAAAGCACGCCTCGGTTCTCCCGGGCTACGGAATATCGTTACCACGCATAGAGCACGTGAGACGCGAGTGCCAGATGGGACAGTTGGATAGCGGGCAGTCCTCTGAAGAACAGAGCAACTTCCGGTCACGAGAAATTGCGTTTATTGATTAAATATTTACATCACAAAATAAAGGCAGTTACTAACTTCAATACAGTTTTCTTTTTTGCATATTATATATTGATAGATTTACTTGTATTAAGTTTAACATTGAAATTAAATTATACACATTTCTATACGGTTATTATAAATAGAATATGTACATATATTAATTTTTATATATAAATTTCAAGTACCTGAAAGTCAAAGAATTCTCTACCTTCCATTCACGTAAGCTTGTATCAAATTTACTAGTTCTTACATTACCAGTATGCTCCGTACAAGACAAAAATCCAGTAACACAGAACAGTTATCTACTACAACAGGATGTGTGTTTGTCGTACATGCCTGGCATGCGAAATCCATTCACCAGTGAGTCATGCATAGAATATTCAGAATAAAGTCCACTAGTTTAACTCCACGACATACAGATTGAAAGACAGCAGTACGAATATTATGTTTGTGCAGTTTCATATAGGTACTACATCAAATATTCCAAATTTTGTTTCTCGAAATATAATATAAAATAGATACTTTAGTACAGGACATCGCCGTAGTGGTAGTAGACAAACATACTGAGCAGGGAACCGTTTCGCGGGTACTGATTCAGTTCATGTTTTCAGTTTCAGAAACGAAAACTGCGATGGGACCTGGATATGTATCCATTTGATACATTCTATTAGGACATAGAACTATTTTTTGGATAAAAATCACCATGGACATAAAACATCCTAAATGGAAATACATAATTTAGTGTAAAGAAAACTTCATTTATTCTTACAAGCTACAAAGACTAATTCACTAGTTATATCTGCCGCAATGGGACAAAAGCAATGTTAGTTTTCCAGAATATGAGAAACGACTACCTACTGCGATCGTGAGTTGTTTATGTTGGGATTAATTTATTAGACTACACTGTATTAACTGATTATACGCTGAAGTTTAAATATCTTCTGCATCTACAAAATACGGGTGTATTTTCTCTAATTATAGGAAACCCTTACATGATTCATGCTGAATACAGGGAACAAGTTTAGTACACAAAATAAGTTTTAATTAATTTTCTTCTTAGAGAAAGCCTTTTGAAATTGATTCTCGGTATCTAAAGCATCTTACTCACTTTACGTAACAATATACAGTGCAACTCTGTAACTTACTGAACTTGTACTGTGTTGTCCAAATGCTTAAAATGCTTACTGAATGTGGGTAATTTTGAGAAACGCCTAAAGTGATGAATATAAAATTATAAATACATGTCTAGACGTTAAGGACAGTTGAAAGCTGTCAAAAAATTTAGGATGTAATTGAAGAAATAGTTTTCATTTCGAAATAACGAATGATTTCAGCCTAATAACTGCTATACAACGTTCAAATACCAAGAATCAAATAAGAACAAAATAGCTTTGCCCATTACAATCATTCACGTATACCACCTTCAGCTTAGTAATAGACAATATTCTACATCTACTGTGAAAAGTGATTGTCGCACAAAAATAAAAGTTGAGGAATATTGTGGAAGATCAGTTTCCAACAAATGTAACTCGCCGTTGTGCTTTAGAGTTTTCCTATGGAAACAACATACGGAATCGAAAGTAATGGAAAACGTAAAGACCACAATGATGAGATCGGGATGATTCATCTACTGTACATTAAGAATTATGATAATAATATATCTCTCTTGTGCAATAAAGAAAGTAGTAATACAGATTCTGAAGACATGACGATATAGCCAACATTTTGCGTTCTAGAACCCAGAAAGGAAAACTGATTCAGGATGCGATGAAAGCTGCCTGTTGCTATTTTACCGTACGTGACTCGATAACTGGAAGTATTTAGTACTTCGTTAGTGGCTGTGGCGTAGTTACCCATGGAGGAACGACACTTTGCCTACATACAAAATTATTTGTTGTTCACGAAAATATTCTCAGCACATAATTCCATTATAGAAAATAGTAGTGTATGTGAATACAAAATCCTATAGGTTTTTGGGGTCAGTCATAAATGGATATGTAAGGGATTTTGAATTGTAGATTAACTTAAAAAGCTGCGCCATGTAGATATAAAAATAGCCTCGAAAACAAAATTAAACAAAATATATTTGTCAGTAAATAGAAATACAAAATATCGAGCATAAAAATAGAAAATATTTCTGGGATGATAGTCTTATCTTGACAGCACACAACAGGAGTCATTAGGGAGATATATACAATATGTTTTGTTAGTTCTACGGGTTGTGCTCACTACAACACCAAGTAGGCCGACACCGCGTCACTCTGCTAGCTACTGTCCCATCTGACACATGCGGTCGAAAAATGACCACACTTCTCTAAATATATATTATTTTCAACTTACCTACTTTGTCATACAAACTACTGCTGCGTAATCAATGTGTATATATACACAGAACTATGTGTGCCTAGCTATAGCAAGCATAGTCTACTAAATAAAATAGCATCTCTAGCTTGAAGTTTACTTTCCCCATGAGCAGAACACACTGACAAGGAAAGGTGTACATTATAGTCGTTAACTCCAATGAAAGGAAACTGAACTACGACTAAATATCTTACCGGAATCACAAGTATATAAGAGATATGAAAATATGCTATGCCATTCTTTCGCTCCAGGGGCGACGAAGTTTCACATTCTGAGCGATTCCTGTTCAGCGGAGCTCTATCACTGTCGAGGGTGTGAGTATTTAACAAGTGTCACAGTTATTACTACTAGAAAATTGTCTACAAAATTTAAAGCGGTACTCTTTAGCAAGATTATTACAAAATTTCACAGCACGCAGTTAAGGCTACTAGAAAAAGCAGGCAGCAGTTTTACATACATATGAGTATATTAAGCTCATGCGCTAATATTTTAAAATTGCGAAGAATTTTGCCACAGTCAGATGTCACTTAATTTCACAACGCTCTCATAATAGCACGAACTCTTCATAACATTTCGGTGGAATTTTGTTACAAAATTAACCTGCCTTTCAATTACAAACCTATTTCTTGCGATGTAAGGCACAATACCCCGATCTTTTCTTCGACGTAGTTACTTATACATTTCTGCTGTTTGCTCCAGAGTGTCTTCCTACCGAAGTGATAAGTCACTAAACTTATTTGCGCCTCGGAAATGCAAGTTTTACAACCTTCTAACGCAGGAGTTCATGATGAAGAGTACAATGACATCAAATGAGGTCTTTCGACCTTTGGAGAAGACCGATGACCTTGGTATACATATATGAATCGCAAAATTCACCTCTCGGTCACAACAGAGTCTATTTAGATGGCTTTCGGCCATAATCAGGTCTTGTAATTCATTGGCACAGAGGACGCATAGTTGTTAAGTGAATTATTTATGAGTTCAGTTAACGACTACGTGTCTTGTCTACCGTTGCCCTATATGGTCTGATAAAGGCTGTAAGCTGCCCAAATAAAATCAGTTGTGACCAAGCGGTGAATTCTAAGATTTATAAAAGACACTAATACAAAAGCATTTTATCCAGCAACGAGAGCCCATGAGACAGCTACTACATGGATGTCTAAAAGAAAGCCATTGATAATGCTTAAAGGACACCAAAATTCTATGAAATCTAGAATTCATATATATTCTATATAATGTATGCAATTCCAGTAAAAAAAAACTCTACTAAACTATATACCAATGAGATTTCATTTCTAAGTTATACTTTACCTTTCTGCTAACTTCTGTAATGTAGGAATATTTATTTTACCACTACAGAATTCTAAGGGTCCCAGCTACATGGGACAATCATCACAGAAGAAATTCGACGGAGGCCATTTATGTCCTCGATATAATGGAAAAACTGCTGAGTTTCTACGTTTACTGTTGCTACAGATGTCTTCAAGGAGTTTGGTACATCTAAATGGCAGATACATCATTCTATGATACTTGACGTTATCTGCATAACATCATAATTTTCCTACACTTACTGCAAAAGCGTGACCATGACAAGCTTCCTGTCCACCCTCCCCATTTACTCGAACTCTCTTGCATTTCTCTTATTTCAAAAACAATGACGGCAGTATGTTTCCGTTATTTCATTTCAATAGAGCCTTAAGCGTTCATCATCTGAAATAAATAAAATAGTCTGCTATGATGCGTGTCAAATACATCACAACTCATTTCTCTTGGTACAAGGCACCTTTTTCGTCATTAAAGTCGGTTACAATGGACAAGGTACGCAGAGCCAGGTATTAATCAGCTTTTGTTCTCTTAAAAGTTTGAGAACGAGATATTATTAGTGAGAATTAGATGACAGCGGATAGAGTTTTCTAGCAGAAGAAGGATGCGTAGATGCTGCACCTTTCGTAGAAAGAAAGTAATGGGTAGGTTTGTTTCTCAGTAGCTATGGAGAATTTTAGTGAGGCTTGCAGTTGAGTAACATGTTTACAGTACACTACACACACACACACACACTCACACACTCACACACTCACACACACACACACACACACACACACACACACACACACACACACACACACACGTTCGCGTGATTTTTAAAGAAGGGAAACGGCTGCTGTGTAAATGCGGGAAACTGATCGATGATATCACTACATAAATGTTGTGGTGTAGTCTGTCAGCCTTGCTGCTACAAATTGGGAAATGTTAATTTGAAGATACGTTTGTCCAAACATTATGTACGAGTACTAAGCAACATATCAAATCGTAGTCCCGGCACTAGTGAGAAATAAGTTGGTCACATGACTAGGTACGCTCACGGTCTAGTTCGAAGTAGTACGTGTTGATACCTCGCAGCACTAGCAAGGAGAGTGATCGTTGATAATGACGTACGAGGCAGCTGCAGCGACTCGCTTCTAGCGTCCTTATATTTGTTGACTACAGAAAGGAGAAAGAAGTATCAATACAGCAGGAAAAGTGAGACAGAACGGACAAAAAAAAAAAAAATAAATAAAAAATAAAAAATAAAATAAAAACCTGTCAAAGCTGAGAAAGTGTGCAAATTATGACAGAAGAGACACAAGGCTGAAATGGGTTACACTTAGGTATTCGTCCTAAGTAAGAATAAGCACTATGAATATCCTATTGGAGATATGGATAAATGCGTTATTAGGATGAGCAATACAAGTGTATACCAACTTTTGGTAAACTTCACAGCTTTTGTCGCACAGAATTAAACTTCAAGGCTAGCTAACTCTGAGGAATGATTTCTCTGTGTGGGACAGATGTTTATTTAGACGAAATGTGGATCAGTACACATTACACTGTGAATCATGCTGGCAAAATTACAGTGTCCGAAGAGTATTATGAGACAGAAGTGTCGGTCAGTGTTCAGTGTTGTTTAGCTGTGCAGGGCATTGGAATGTGTACGTGTAGCGTGTGACAGCTCTCCATTTAGAAAACTGAATTGTACGAAAAAAAAAAAACAAAAAAAAACAGGAGGATGCTGTCACCTGGGCCAGGTCCTCAGTTCGTTTTGCTGGTTAGTATGCTATTTAATAGGAAGGCAGGAAGGCGAGTATTGATTTTTACAACTAAAACACAGCCAATTAAACGTATTTCTTGTTATAACATCAAAGCTACTGCACAGTAACTAGAATAAAAATGTTGAAGGATTCTGGACGGCGCAGAAATAACTATAACGAAACCGACAATGATCGCTACCCGAAAATGTGATTTTAAAGAAGTCGATGATCTACAGCTGGACTCTTACAATATGTGAATGTCTACGACAAAATTTTCGTATGGAAAATAAGGAGTGAATTTCGGATGTCTATGCCGAAGGATTCAGTCACGAACATCGTTTATAATTTCTCACGATCTGAGAAGTAACATCACGTAGTTGTCATGGTATTTAATTTAAACTCTTTTAAAACTGGCAGCCATTACTTGAATGTGTCATTAAGCACAGAGGATTTCCTTACACATAAATGTGACATATATAGAATCTAGTGACTGTTCTGTCTGAAGACTGAGCGGGACACACGTGCTTGATAAACCTGTTCCATTCAGCAGTAGTTATTTTAGAAGACACGCACAACTCCGGATGAAGATTCAATTAATAATACGAGTCCTGCATCCCGCATAACAGACTCGCAGTACGAGAACAAGAAAACTTAAGCCTAGGATAAAATAAGGTAATTTTCATGCTGAGTGTAGATGTTAACAGACTGCGATCCATCTACTTTCCCGGTGGATTTATGGCTTCGATAACTACATTCATATGATCAATCCAGTTATACTTATTGTCGTTAAAGTACGTAGAGAAGACCCAGGAAAATCGTTTCCCAAGAAACTACTTTTCCTTTCGTAAAAGCAAACCTTTTAAAACGACATTTGTTAAGTAGTTCACTAAAAGTATGAGTCATGCACGATTTATACCAGTGTGATATTACCATTCTGCGATGTATATCCTTTTACACTTTGTGGGAAGAATTTATGAGGCTTATTTCTCTAAACGTATTCCCTGTTTATATCATCTTTCACTTGCTTCTTCTTTGCACAGTTTCATCGAGGCCTTTGTGTGAACGAACTATATCGACAGTACTTATAGTCACCTTGACGTTTTTGCATATTATTTCAAAGGGAGTCGCTGTAAATCCTCCTTACAAAATCATCCAAAGCTCTCTGTAATCTAGCATATGCACTGCATCTTGATTTTCATAGAAAACTCACATACAGTGAAATTGTCGGTGTTGTTTACCATAGGACTTAAATACTTTGGGACATCATGCTTTTAGAAGTAATTTGCCGTATCAGGTAACACCAAGTACGCAAATAAATGAACATGCTCGACAATTCAACTTTTTTGTACAACCAGCACATTACACATGAATTCCAAAGGAATATCGAAAATTAATAACTATATTATTGAATTTAAACGATATGATTGATACTGATACACAATAATTTAAGTTATACCAATTCTAATCATACCGAGAATTTGCCACTCCACGGAGGAAGAGCTACACCGTGTAACCCTAAGCAAGTGAGAGTCTATGGTCTGACAAGTATTGAACTTATAAGCCATAATACATTAAATAACACTTACCTCTTGATGCACACATATTATCACTACCTATACAAAAATCCAGATTTGATAAATAAGATAACGACAACATTTGAAAAACCAACCAGGGCACTGGAATTTCTGAACAGTTCTTCTTCATTATAAAAATTTGTAATTCGTATGATTATGACAAGTTTGGAACAGACATTCGTCACTTAAGCAATATGTATGATCTTTACCTGATTTTACATTTTCCTAAAACCGATATTATCCTCCTCACTATCTGCGATAACAATAAGTGTTTGCGTATGACGCATATGTTTCTATTTAACAAGGTAATGTAGATCCAAGTAGATCAGGGTTTTGTACAGCTTCCCGTTACATCAAGAGTCTTTGCAGATTGACAGAAGTGCTCTTACGGATTTGTATTCGTACTAAACCTGAGAGAGGTTTCTGAAACTACTTAACTGCTGATTAATGATTGTCGACTCGCTTTATACCTGAAACCTTTTACAGTGGAGAATGTTTCATAGCGAACTCCTGCTATGAAGCGTTTGCCTAGGAATGGGATATATATGACAACTCTTAGTAGCTCTCCTTCTTTTGACAGTCTTCTTTATCAGATGAACAGCATTTATCGATTACGAATACTGGTCTTACGTCTTTCTGTTCTACCTTGAGTTCTCTTAATTGGAATGCAGTCTGGAGTATGTCTGACAGTCAAAATTTAATTATAAATTTATTTAATTTTTTCTCACTTTTGGGATTTATTCCGGTCTACATGCATACGTCATACTGTTAGTGCCTATAATTGCATTATGTGCATGTAAAATACTAGAATTATTTTGATCTTCATGTCGGAACTTAGTGGGGCGTTATGGGCGAAATTCAGAGGAATGGAGGCGGCGGCCTTTTGGAAGACTGTTACCTATTGAACTTTATTTGCAGGGTGAGAAAATGGCTTTCTGTTCAATACCATTGACACGTTTCTCAGGGATGGCATTTGCATTTACGGAACATCGCATTTCTAGGACATATATTTACGTGTATGGAGTTCCAGTGATGATGTGTAGATAAAGCACTAGTAATTAATAGAATTACGTCAATGTAAAACGCAATAGAAGGACTCCGAAATGCAAAAGATTGTATCCAATACATATACACTTCAGTAAGTCGGGGTAACGGGTAACAAAACCATTAAGAGTCGAGACCCCCGTTCCTGGGCCCATAAGATTCCCTACAAAGTAATGTCTAATGTATAACTGTATCCGCCAGTTGTATTTCACACATCCTGGTTCGAGACATGGTGCCGAATCGCTTAGCATGAAAGAGGGGCAAATAAATGAACTTTTAATTCATACTCTTGCTGGCGGTGGCCTTCTTAAATACGTAGAACTTATCAGATGTCTCTGTATCACGTTTACTGGCAGGAGTGCAACATAGTGGATGGTTTTCCATTTGAGGCAAAAACGTCGAGAGGTGACAACAAATACATCATATACTCAGCAATATGTGTTTTTTTTATAACAGATAACAAACGTTTTTTATATGATCCCTGATTCTCCGAAGTTAGCTCACACTATGCTCGTGGATTTGAATTCGAGGGGTGTTCTTGTCAAAAGTCTATTGACATACGATGCATGTAAGTAATACGAAGATATTAAGTGAACACTTGAACAAATCTACAGAAATCATCATCAGCTGAACAACTTTACTAGTAAATTAATGTATCGCTGTAGACGTTGCTTCTTTCGAAGCTGAATTAAAAAATGTTGAACAAGGTGACTACTAAGGGCAAGCGCGACACATACTAATGTAAACAGCGTTAACAAATAGCTGCAGTTCATAACAGACCACGACTCAGAACGAAGTCTACAAACACAGCATGAAGACATTACAGGTAATAAGTGAAACCATAAGATGTTGTGAACAGCAGCGATTCTATCCCACATTAAAAGTGTGTGAACTTAAAAATTTCTTTTTCCTACTAGCAATGAGATTCTGAGTTTTTTGCCCCAATTTTCATACATCATGTGTGTTCCAGCATTTCTCCCAAAGTACTTCTTAACACACACATAATGTTCGCGAATTAGTTAATTGTTTCTAATAGCAAAAAATTACTTTAAAATAAAGCAGCAGGTTAATTCTATTACTTAGACGTATCACTGTCAACATTTTCCGAATGATCATCATAAAATTTGAAACCGAAATTATATAGTGTACTCTACTTCCGAATGTCTTTCGTGGTACCCAATAGGTTAGCAGCGGATGATACAAAGGTGATGGATTCAGTCAGGAAACTACATAAACCTGTATCAACGTCACTGTGATATATACCACAGTGTGTAGCGAAAGTTTCGAGATTAATGTGCTTGATAAAGTTCTTGTGGAAAATATTTGTCGGATAGAGCACAAACAGCGACAAATTTCCCATTCTGTCACACACTGATCTCAGCCAGAAGTGTTGTTGTCTTTACTCAGCGTAAGTTGGTTACTGTGCTTGTGTTAGTTTTACTGTGAGACGAGTCTTGAACTTTGCTGCGAGAGATCTCAATAAAGTGCTTGAGTGCGTGGAAGAATTATACGCTAAGCTGTAATAGCAATATCCATTTGTGAAATTATAGAATTATGCACTGCGTTAGATATGTTCGTGTGCTTCATATAGACTCTGCATCAGTCTCACAGCCTGTTCACGCCAGCTCCACATACAGGTACATCTGCACTGTTATGTTGACTAATGAACACATTAAAGAAATAATTGTACAAACTTTGCATAAAATATAAGATATAGAGAGTTTTGTGAAAATATTGTGTAAACGTCTTAAGAAATGTGTAGGGGAAGTAGAGGAGTGTGCTCTAACTGCCATTTTTTTTGTAGCGGGGGCCAACAGTCTATAAAACTTACGAAACAGCTAAGAGAAATATTGAAAGACTGTAATGCTGGTGCACTCGAGTCGAGAGGTGTTGTGGGGGCGTGTAGATGCACATCGCCAGTGCTTTCCCTCTGGAAAGGCCGACTCTGAGTGTGTGAGAGCTATGAAAGTGCGCTGTGTGCCAGCTAACTACGCTACTGTCTATACCGGGGTCTTAGGCAGCTTGCGACGCGTCGGTGAGGTTGGCGTCTTGTCCTGGTCTGCTTCTGAAACACAAAAATCAAAAGTTCAGCACGCAAGATACATCTCGCTGTCAGGAATGCAGCGGTGTGCAAGCATCGCCGAGCACGCCGCGGACAGATATGTTACAACACTGGTAAGTTTGAAAAATGGTGTGCAGTCGAAGCTTAAGGCGTGTTATTATTTCAGATTATTTGCTGTCTGCACAGAACTCATACAGAAAAGTGTTCAGCAGTTTTCTCGGAGAGAAGTGGGTGTTACGTACTAGAGCACTATACACTATAACTGAAGCTGTTACATTTCTCGCTGTTGGTAAGGCTTTTAATCATAAGAAACATCTACATAAAATCATCTGGGTAAATTCCCATTTTGTCATAGCTTTACAGCGGACTTAAAACAGGCCCACTTCATATCATACTTATTTGTTGTCGAAGCTTTTTGAGTACAATACCTCTAAATTGACAATGGCAAATGTGCTTGTAACTCACCAAAAATAATCAACATGTAAAAAATACTGAAAAAGACTCACCGGTCTGAGTACCCTGTAGTGGGACTAATATAAAACATTGTATTATTCTATAAGCATTAAACTGGTTAAATTTTCTTTATATAAAGCCATTCAATGCAGTATATATGAACATTACGATACAGCTATACTCATTATGATGAAAGAAGAACCCTGACAAGTGGCAGCGCTGTTGCCAGCTTTCAGCTGCGAAGTTGGATAGACTGCCAGTGGTGCAGAATCTACGTGACCAAAACAGTGTCTTCTATAGAGCTTCGGCAACGTTGAGGCTTTGCCGTAGAGATGTTAGTTGTGGCAGGCACGCGAATCAGTCGCTTACAACCACTTTAACTGTCAGGGCACTTCCTTCGCCACACGGGCTATAGCTATCAAGATATACAAAAACAAAGAAACAAGATAATTAATTGAGCGTTGCAATCGTTTACTACATTGTACAACAACGACTCGCTACGGAATGAATGTTTTGTTTTCACAACAATTGTATAACGACCATTACACAAATCCATCAGAAAGGAAGAAACCCGCATTGAATCATTTGTGCTAAAACTAATAACAGATGGTATGTTGTGATCTAGTGGGGTGGCTTTGAGGTCCACGGCTGCTGAAGATGCTCCACGCCCGAAGAACAATCGGCAATTTGAAATGGCTCATTTCAAAGCAAAGTGGGAGCACTTGTTACCTAAACTTTAAGCTTAAACTTTCGCTGTAACTCATTTCTTGGAGACTAACAAATATAACAATAGGATCACAACACTACAGAGAAATGTCTCAAGGGACCAAACTAAGTTGCTCCTTGAGAGTTCACTACAGTTGTTGCAAACTATGTAAGTTTATTTTCGATAGTTTATTTTTCAAGATAGTGAAAACGTAACAGAATGATTGAGGCACAAAGCTGCCTACTGTCTCACACGTTTGGAAAGTACTGTGGTCAATGTGAGTTATGTTGCTATCCATCCTCTGTCAGTTTCCATTATACTTGCTCCAAGTATAGTTGCGGTCAGTTAGACTCATCTACCATTTTTGATCCTCTAATAATTCAGCAGCTACACTCCATAATAAACAATACAGAACATAGCATATGGCAAATTATCTTTTTTCCTTGCAGTAACAGTCGACCAGAAATGTCAGTGTTACAATTTCCGATATTCTGTTCCAAGAGACAGACGTTTTATAACATATAACTTAACGAAATATTAGAAAATTCGCGTTACCTCTGGTTTTGGCCAGAGTTTACGTAACGGTACGGAGGAAAGGATGGCGCGGACTATGAATCCTTCCCGACACTGCCATGACTCGTTGATTACTAATGAATAAAATGAAATTAATTACGGTCATTTTAAAGCCCCACTCATTCTTACTTTCTGGTAGACTACAGTCGTCTTAATACAAAGATATTTGTACGCTTTGCAGCAATAAAAATAATTATGTGTTAAAATATAATATGGTCTACCGCGTTCTTATTGCCACAGTTCCAGTTCAGAAAATATGTCATTTTACATAAGTGATGGTCTTTAAAGAGATTTCAAACTAGTTATAGAGAACAAGTATGTGACGTATTACACGCTCATATTAAATACAGCTAACGACAAACCTTCCATCTTATCCATTAGTTCAGAAGTTATCTATTACTGCAATAACATTGAAGAGAATTAATTACCTGATGAGTCGTGTGACACGTAATTGGCAGGTGAGTATAATACCAGTTCTTTCGTCTGTAATACTTACCCATACAGTATAGTTCCCATTAATTGGGTACACATTTGTAGATTTTAATACTGCCTAAACTACACGATACGTTTGGAAATCTGTCTCACTAGGTCATACGAAATGTAAATATATTCGATTAATAGCTACAACACATCGCAAATTATGTCTTCACTGATCTCTGGAACAATTCTGGGCCTTGGTTAAGGATTATTCAGTTAAGTGCAAAGGTACTGAAAAGAACAGGTAGTACCATTTACAGCTTGTTACAACTACATACTACATGAGAGTTCACATCTCTTCAACAGAGGGTTTATAATAATTTAGAGACAGGTAAGGCATTAAAACAATACCTTCCAGTCAGATTAGGGTTAAGTATTCAAACTGTGTTCTAATCTGTCGTCACTAATAACTACACACACGGAGTCGCTTGAAAATACCTGCCATCTACTCAAATTCTAATTAGAGAGAATTAAAATAACTGCGTGTTGTACTACAGACATAAGACCCACTTACCAAGCTGCGACCCCAGTGACTCAGAAACTGGTTTTCTAGCAATCGGCTCGTCCAGCAGGTCACACATGCGACTGAAACAGAAAAAAAACCTCTAATTCTTCATATTTCAGTGTCAGAGCAGTTGTCTAACAACAATACGAAAACATCACACAGGGAAGCACGGTGATAAAAAGTTGTTATTTAAACCAAAGAAACCTGACAAGTAAACAACATGTTACATAGTACGATGTGTCCAGGTCACAGATTGGCCTGAGCCCTGGGAGCTAAAAACAGTAACACAGCGAGCTGTTGCTTTAGTTAAGCAACTTGAGTCCTATTTGGGACGATCAGGGTTCAATGATCATGCAGTCATCCTGGTTGTAACAGCTGTTTCTCTAATTTAGATCGTGCGAATAACGCGACGCTTTATTCAAAAAGTCATGGTTTTTTTCTTACCTCATTATTGTCCAACTGAACTAAAAATGCTCCGTCTATAATGATGCGAGTTTCATCGGACCTTTAACTTTCCTCCTGTCGTTCAAAACCATATGATTTCGCACTGGGCTTATTATTTTGGTTCAACAAAGTTCCCAGACCCCTTCACAGAGAACATACTTACAGCACGTGTGACAGCGAATAGTAAGGAGGGTATGGTACGTACAGGATTGGGTATCTAGGACCACAAGATGTTTTCTGTCGGTATTTCAGTCTAGGGAATGATTTTAGAATCACATGAAGGCATTCGCTCTTGAGACCGCCATAAGCACTTTCCGCCATTTTCTACAGTTTTTGTTTTGCCAGAAATAAGGTTGTGTTTTGTGAAGCACTTGCAAATTTCGAGTTCTACGCACTAAGTGCTATATAATAGTATATTAAACCTATTTGGATATATTGTTAATTCTTCAGTTACAGAATTTTATGGCAAGTAAAAGTCCATATACAAAATTGTTAAGGCTTTCGTGGCCACTTGTTGACAAACTGCCTATTGGATTCTGTCTCGGGTTCTTCGGCCGACGTTCATCTAATGATTTTTCTGACGTTTCGCCAGCACGAGTGGCTGGCATTGTCAGTTCACCACCGGCAATGGAGGGTGAAGCTTTGACAATGCCAGCCACTCGTGCTGGCGAAACGTCCGAAAAATCATTAGATGAACGTCGGCCGAAGAACCCGAGACAGAAGCCAATAGGCAGTTTGTCAAAAGTCCATACGTTTTGAAATTAGCTGTATAACATGTAGACGATTAAACACTATTTTATCAGTCGTGCACTATCTTGCACTTTGAAACAGAAGGAGCTCTTTTACCACGGAACTCGTGAACTAACTGCGTTCCGTTAATGTCTTCGCAATCTTGAAAATGGAAATCTGAGTTGTATTTAAAAGCTTCTATTTCAAAATACGTTTAACTTGTAACTGACTTTTGATGGTACTTCTGCTTGATTTCAGGTACTGATTACTGGTGTGTAACAGAATAGTAACAGCAAGATTTTCTCGACAGCAACGCTTTAAAACTCCTATAGAATATTTTTCCTAGGCATGTGACCACATTGTATCTTTGAACATGTTTTCACGTTTATAAAAGCCTAATCTTCCGGGGTATTTGTTGCAAATTTAGAAAACAGAATGCATCGCATAAAAAGTGAATGCCATCATTAAACTTCGATTACAGGGCTGGCTACAGGGGAAAGCATGAAAAGACTTCCGAAATACAGTACTCTCCCTTCACCATAACCCATATTAAGAGTGGAAATGCTTGTCCACTTATATTTATTGAAATGCTCTTCTCTTGCTTCAACATTATTGTAATTGTTGGTTTTAGTCACTGTCATATGCCAATCATATTGTGATAAATATCTGCCATGTTAGACATTCCAGTCAGGAAGGATGCTTCATAATACTTAGCCTTCCAACATCAGAACAATATTCCCTGGAAATTCCATGTTCAGATTGAGAGAGGACAAGTTACTCACTCATTTTCCGCAAACAGACAATTATTAAAGATGTTATTACAACCTGATGCACCTTGAGCGAGACTCTAGAAAGTTAAAGGCCTTAGCAGATGTTGATGGAGCCTGGTAGGGCGCTAAAAGCATGAGGTATTTTTATGGTTCTTAGCTCGTAGAAACAGCATGTTTAGAGTTGAAAGCAATTGGTGGCAAGCCCATGCATCAGTAAATCTTGCCGGACAAGCCCACAGCCATACAGTGCAGACAGGGCAGCCCCTCCTTGAGATAGGTCTCCAGCAGAACAATGCCGAGCTACCTGTACCAGCACAAGCGGAATGCTGGGCTGGGGGGGGGGGGATGGACTCAAGGAGCGTGTCTACACAGTGGAGTCGTAAATCAGAAATTGTGTGCAGAACCATGCGTAAAAAAAATTCACAAGTTTTCATGTTCACTGATACTGCAAATAGGCCTGTGAACCACTTCCATCAGCTGCCTCAGTTGTGTAAGAAACTCCGGCGTCTGAGAAATGTCTAGAGACAGAATCTTTATTACACCTCATAGCTAGGACTAACAAGCTCCAAGGCACAGGCGATTTAGATAAGCTCTTTAAGATTGTATCTGTTCACTTGTTGGCATGGGAAGCGACAGCACTTTGGAGAAAATCATCTTCCCCCACCACAAAAACGTAAAAAAACCTGTAATTGACGGTTTAATTATTTTCTAGAGACGCAGGTTTCGTAACTCTTGCCCTGATTTGACATGAGTTTGTGCTGTCAATTGGGAGAGGATATTTAGCGCTTCTAGAGCCCTGAGATTGGCTCAAGACGGCGTGGAGGTGGTGTCGTTCGTGCACTTTGTGGGAAAATGGATTTTTTTTTTTTCTGGAGAGGTGCGAGGCACTTGGGTGCTCGACTTTGGCCTGGAAAGGGCACTTCTGGTCGAAGCTCTGGCATGTGTGGCCGGTGCTTGGGACCTGTCCTGAGACTGACTTCACTCGTGAGTAGTTTAGACTGGGGAGTGTGAAGTTCTTACTGTACCGACGGTGTGACTTCAAACATCTCGGACTACTCATTTGCTGAGGGCACACTTATTCGTTTTTGATTTACCAGTCTTGACATTTGGTACCCTTGTGCACTCTGTCATATAAGAGAGCCACATTAGTCCTTGGTAAGTCCAGTGAACAGGTGAGTCACACACTGAAATCTGCCGTGATTTCAGAGCTCTGGTAGAGAGTAAATTGCAAGCCGTCTGCCTGATAGCTAGACCATGAATTTTTGCATTTCTTTCATGGCCGAGATCGATTCACAGGTGCTGTCTTACGTTTCACTTCCACCATTCCCATCTCGCCAGCTGCAAGTTAGATCGCCTCACAAAGCAAACAGGGTAACGTACCGCCGCTCCGTCATTGTCAGGGCGTACCGATCTCAATCACCACTTACTCTCAGCTGCACCTGTGTAGTGAAACTACAGTAGATTTGACCAGTCAAAATCTGCTCAGTGTCAGATCAATTCAGATTGCGTTATCCACATTTTTAGGGCCAGAATACTTGACTCACTTCTGCCACAGAGGATACTTGTCTATTGTTGTCTTAAACTACCTGTTAGTTGCTTACGGTATTCAATCAAAACTTATTTTGTATAATTTATGTCTGTTTTTCCTTTTTAAAAATAAAAGTTGTACTAAATTTTACTTCATCCTCAATCATTTATACAGTACCCACAGGGTTAACTTTCAAGGTCAAATATTTCGAATTTCTTACTGTAGTATTATTTAATTTAAAAATAAAAATATAAGATTTTACAAAGATCATTCCACTCATACAAGGCGAACAGTACGAATAGCTATTCTAAGCTGAAATTTGAGCTGATATTGGATGTTCGTCCCCTATAAGAAGTTTAACAGACCAGTAAAAGGAATGTTGTTGTTCTCGTCTTCAGTCCAAAGACTGGTTCGATGGAGCTCTCCGCGCTACTCTATCCTGTACAAGCCTCTTCATCTTCTAATAACTACTGCAACCTACATCCTTCTGAATTTGCTTTCTGTGGTCAATTCTCGATCTCCATCTACCGTTTTTACACCCCAGCACTTCCCACCAGTGCTAAATTTATCATCCCTTGATGTCTCAGAATGTGTCCGATCAACCGATCCCTTCCTTTAGTCAAGCTGTGAAAGAAATTTCTTGTCTCCCCAGTTCTACCCATTATCTCCTCATTAGTTATGTGATATACCCACCTAATCTACAACATTCTTCTCCAACACCATATTTCAAAAGCTTATATGCCCTCCTTGTCTAAACTGTTTATCGTCCATTTAAGTTCCATAATTTCCAGAAAAAACCTTCAGAAAAGACTTCCTAACACTTAGGTCTATTTTCAATGTTAACAAAATTCTCTTCTTCAGAAACGCTTTTTTTGCCATTGCCAGCCTACTTTTCATTTACTCTCCACTTTGATCATGAGAAGTTACTGTGCAGCCCAAATAGTAAAACTCTTCTACTACTTTAAGTATCTCATTTCCTAATCTAATTCCTTCAGCATCACCTGATTTAATTCAGTTGCATTCTGTTACCCCTGTATTACTTTCGTTTATGTTCATCTTACAGTATGTCTTCCTCTTAAGAAATAGTACACTCTATTCAATCCGTATTCCAAGTCGTTTGCTGCCTCTGACAGAATTACATCGTCGGCAAACCTCCAAGTAGGCATATCTTCTCCCTGAACTTTAACTACTTCTACAAATTTTTCTTTGGTTTCTCTAACTGCTTGCTCAACATACAGATTGAATAACATCAGGGGTAGACTACTACCCTGCTTCACTCCCTTCTCAGACAGTGCTTCCCTTTCGTGCCCCTCGACTCTTATAACTGCCGTCGGGTTTCTGTACAAATGATAAACAGCCTTTCGCTCCCTGTATTTTACCCCTGCTACCTTCAGAGTTTCAAAGGGTGTATTCCAGTCAACACTGTCAAAAGATTTCGCTAAGTCTACAAATGCTTAACCTATATTCTAAGATAGGTCGTAGGATCAGTACTGCCTCACGTGTTTCAAGGCTGCTTGATTTATATGTATATACACTGAAGCTCCAAAAAGCCGGTATAGGCATGCGCATTCAAATACAGAGGTATTTAAAAGATACAATATGCCGCTGCTGTCGGGAACGCCAATACAAGAAAATAAGTATCTGGCGCAGCTGTTAGATCAGTAGTGCTGCTACAATGGCAGGCTATCAAGATTTAACTGAGTTTTTACACAGTGTTATAGTCGGCGCAAGAACGATGGGACACAGCATCTCCGAGGTAGCAATGAAATGGGGATTGTCCCCTACGACCCTTTCACGAGTGTACCGTGAATATCAGGAATACGATAAAATATCAAATCTCCGACATCGTTGCGGCCGGAGAAAGATCCTGCAAGCACGGGACCGAAGACGACTGAATAGAATCGTTCAACGTGACAGCAGTGGATACCTTCTGCAAATTGCTGGAGATTTCAGTGCTGGGCCATCAACAAGTACCATTCAACGAAACATCATCGATATGGGCTTTTGGAGCCGAAGGCCCACTCATGTACCCTTGATGACTGCACGACACAAACCTTTACGCCTTTCCTGGGCCTGTCAGTATCCTCATTGGACTGCTGATGAATGGAAACATGTTGCCTGGTCGGACGGGACTCGTTTCAAATTTTATCGAGCGGATGGAGACAATCTCATGAATCAATGGACCCTGCATGTTAAGAGGGGATTGTTCAAGCTGGTGGAGGCTCTGCAATGTTGTGGGGCGTGTACTGTTGGAGCGATATGTGACGCCTGATACGTCTAGATACTACTGTGACAAGTACGTAAGCGTCCTTTCTGATCACCTGCATCCATTCATGTCTATTGTGCATTCCAGCGGTCTTGAGCAATTCCAGCAGGACAATACGACACCCCAAACTTCCGGAATTGCTATAGAGTGGCTCCAGGGACACTCTTCTGAGTTTAAGGGGCTCCGGAAAGGCTCAAAATCATGAAAAGTTCAATTTTTATTTTTTTTGCGTTTTCTGAATCTGCAGACTGTTACCTTTTAATAGATATATAATTTATTCAATTCCGAAGACTACAGCTATTTTTAAATTTTTTTTGAAATGTGTTCTACATGGGCGTGACCCACTGTGGCGCTGTTAAACTGCTGTCAAATGGTGTTATTATTAACGTCCGTGTTCATCAGGTACATTTTAGTGATGTGAGATAAAGTATGTGTTGTGGCTAACCTGTGATGGTTCAATATATATCGCTGGTGTGATTGTCGATTGTTTCATGTTTATTTACGCTGTCATTATCTCGAAAATATTCGTAATTAATTCTGTTTCTTGAGTCTCTGTTTTGTTGAAGTATAATAATGAGTAAAAGTAAAGTTGCTGTTGCGACTTTCAATGATGGCAACATTGTAAGGTGCAAGGTATTTAGAAATATGGGAATGAAGATGGGTTCTAACATGGTACGAGCGATGCTTGCTTTAGACAAGGAACGCCTTCGGGCTGCAGACAGGGCTGTAAAGAGTCTAGAAATACAAGCAAGAGTAAACAGGAGGAGGAACAAGAGGAAGCTGGAGAAGGAGTTTGCAGAGGATGAAGATAATCCATCCTATGGACCTGGAATGCACTAAAAAGTTAGTCCAATCTTTGTCGCTCGATTCCCAAAACTTTTATTTTCTCATACTAATTACATGTTTTCTAAGGATCTTCCAAACATATTTGTTTCAAACTTTCAGTAAATGTTACACAGTACCTTCTGCATAATTTAACACAGCCTTTTTCCAAAAAACTGTATATTTTTGAATATATAAATAAAAAATTGCAAAAAAATGTTGTGAATTTTCATTACAATTGAAAAAAATCATCTTTAATAACTGAACAAAATTTTGTAAAATTCCTTTGTTAAGTTGTAGCCCATATTCCAATAAATAATCTGTAAAAAGTTCAACTTCCTACCTCAAATACTTTGTGAGGAAAGATGTAATTTATAAGCGTTATTTTGACATTGCAAGTATAGGGCGTTCCGGAGACCCTTAAGTACTTCCGCTGGCCACCGAATTCTCCAAACAGATCATTATGGAGCATATGCCTTGTAACGTGCTGTTCAGAAGAGATCTCCACCACCTCGTACTCTTACGGATTTATGGACAGCCCTGCAGGATTCATGGTGTCAATTTGCTCCAGCACTACTTCCGACATTAGTCGAGTCCATGCCACGTCGTGTTGCGGCACTTCTGCGTGCTCGCGGGGGCCCTACACGATATTAGACAAATTTACCAGTTTATTTGGCTATTCAGTGTAGAAAGGATGCTGCTTTGTCTTTATAAACAAATAAAAATCTTGTTTACTAACTACATGAAGGATGTAAGGCACCTTGAATACAAAATCCTGCCGTATTTTCGACAGTCTGGAAAAACATCTGGGGATGAAAGAGATTTGCAACGTTTAGGACTTTCAGACAGGTTTTCGAATGGCTCCTTGACCAACGAGTGGATTTCTATCACCGACGTACTAAAACATTGGTAGAACGTTCTGACAGGGACCTGGTGGCTATTTTGAAAAATAGCGCCAGCGGTCTTGGTCACTGAAGTTATTGAAAGTTAGTTGGCCTGCTATCATGATGCATAACTTACTTTTTAAGGGAATCTCATGTACAGCTGCAGACATGTTACTGAAGAAGTGGAAGCGCACAGTCATCGTCAAACTGCGCCGTTCTTTTTTGGAAATCAATCCGAGGGTTGGTTTGCACCAGTGAAATTTTCTGCAGATCTCTTCTCTTCAGTCTTTCCAATTTCATATTCATTTTTCCGTAGGTATTAAATTTCATGTGAGCATGATTTGGTCTGTGTATCATAATCGTAGTCTTCAAATGGCTCTGAGCACAATGGGACTTAACATCTGAGGTCATCAGTCCCCTAGAACTTAGAACTACTTAAACCTAACTAACCTAAGGACAACACACACGTGCATGCCCGAGGAAGGATTCGAACCTGCGACCGTATCGGTCACGCGGTCCGTCGCCTAGAACCGCTCGACCACAGCGGCCAGCTCAATTTTAGTCTTCCTGTAGCCCTATTTTCATTAACATACTGCTCTATTAAGTTGCTCGGAAGTCCCTCGTGTCTCATTAGAGAGCCAGTAAGCTGTACTATACTTTTGACTACATCTCCACAGGCTTCTCTTCTCACTTTCTGCGTTGAAGACCTCTTCGTCTGTAACAGTGTCAGTCCACTTTGTTTTAAGCGTGCGTTTATGACACAACTTCGCAAAAGAATTTAGGCTCGTGTATTCCTCAGTTCCCAGCGTCCTGGCTTCACAGGCAAAACATATAAGACTGCTTACAAAAACCTTCTCCTGCTTTTTGAAGTGAAGATATTTTACTTGTTTTTGAAGACAGTTCTTGCTTGAAAAATTCTGTTTCTGACTTCTCCCTTGTTCCATCCATCCCTGCTGATCTTTCTTAATGAATGAGTAACAGAAATAACTAGCTCAAGTAGCTCCTACGTAATATCGGACTTGATTTCTATTCTCTATCACATACCATTATTTTTGTTTTGGACATATTTATTTTCCTACTACGTTCTTCCTCATAATTAACGTTGCTTTAAGGTCTTCTGCACATTAATCTATGACAGGTACATCACGTGCATCGCTTAAAATATCCTTTCTTTGACCTATATTAGGACACCTGTCAGTGAGTCTTGCCTAAGTACCTCTTTTATAAGGGACAAACAAATGAAAACTAGACAGATGGAAATTAAGTAAGTGAATATGAATTATTTCAGAAGTGATCGACGTAACCGCCATAATCATTAATCCCACTGAGAGACAAGGTGGCCAATGCCTCCATGGGAAAAATGTTTCGGAAAGATTACGGAAACATGATTGTACCCAGCCAGGCTCCTCTTAGTCCGAAGCAAATTGATGGCCATCGGTGTCTTCCTTCAGGGCTTCAAAAATATGGAAATCGTATGGGGAGAGATCGGGACTGTATGGAGGATGTGTAAGGACTTCTAAGGGAAACTTCTGCAGCGTTCTTGAAATAACCTTGTCAATTGTGAGTACTCCTTCAAACATGCTCCATACAGTCCTGATCTCTCTCCCTGCGATTTCCATATTTTTATACCACTGAAGAAAGACATTGGTGGCCGTCAATTTGCTTCGGACGAAGAGGTGCATTATTACGGTATATTGATGATAAACTACTGGCCATTAAAATTGCTACACCATGAAGATGACGTGCTACAGACGCGAAATTTAACCGACAGGAAGAAGATGCTGTGATATGCAAATGATTAGCTTTTCAGAGCATTCAAACAAGGTTGGCGCCGGCGGCGACACCTACAATGTGCTGACATGAGGAAAGTTTCCAACCGATTTCTCACACACAAACAGCAGCTGACCGGCATTGCATGGTGAAACGTTGTTGTGCTGTCTCGTGTAAGGAAGAGAAATGAGTACCATCACGTTTCCGACATTGATAAAGGTAGAATTGTAGCCTATCGCGATTGCGGTTTATCGTACCGCGACATTGCTGCTCGCGATGGTCGAGATCCAATGACTGTTAGCAGAATATGGATCGGTGGGTTCAGGAGGGTAATACGGAACGCCGTGCTGGATCCCAACGGCCTCGTATCACTAGCAGTCGAGATGACAGGCATCTTTTCCGCATGGCTGTAACGGATCGTGCAGCCACGTCTCGATCCCTGAGTCAACAGATGGGGAAGTTTGCAAAACAACAACCATCTGCAGGAACAATTCAACGACGTTTGCAGCAACATGGACTATCAGCTCGGACACCACGGCTGCGGTTACCCTTGCGGTTACCCCGCGCCTGCGACGGTGTACTCAACGACGAACCTGGGTGCACGAATGGCAAAACGTCATTTTTACGGATGAATCCAGGTTCCGTTTACAGAGTCATGATGGTCGCATCCGTGTTTGGCGACATCGCGGTGAACGCACATTGGAAGCGTGTATTCGTTATCGCCATTCTGGCGTATCATCCGGCATGATGGTATGGGGTGCCTTTGGTTACATGTCTCGATCACCTCTTGTTCGTATTGACGGCACTTTGAACGGTGGATGTTACATTTCAGATGTGTTACGACCCGTGGCTCCACCCTTCATTCGATCCCTGCGAAACCCCACATTTCAGCAAGATAATGCACGACCGCATGTTGCAGGTCCTGTACGGGCCATTCTGGATACAGAAAATGTTCGACTGCTGCCCTGGCCAGCACATTCTCCAGATCTCTCACTAATTGGAAACGTCTGGTCAATGGTGGCCGAGCAACTGGCTCGTTACAATACTCCAGTCACTACTGTTGATGAACTGTGGTATCGTGTTGAAGCTGCATGGGCAGCTGTACCGGTACAGGCTATCCAGGCTCTGTTTGACTCAATGCCCAGGCATATCAAGGCCGTTATTACGGCTAGAGGTGGTTGTTCTGGGTACTGATTTCTCAGGATCTATGCACCCAAATTGCTTGAAAAGGTAATCACATGTCAGTTCTAGTATAATATCTTTGTCCAATGAATACCCGTTTCTCATTTGCATATCTTCTTGGTGTAGCAATTTTAATGGCCAGTAGTGTAATTACTTTATGGAACGTCTGTCAGCAACTGAATGAAACAAAATTTTAGTGTCATACGCGTTTCGCCTTTATTGTGTGTCATTAAGTTGCTGTCAGGCGGTCCATAAAGTAAATATTATCAATATACCGTAATATTACACGCAACAGAGCAAGACAGGACTACAAAAGAGGAGGTGCATGTCTATGTACGATCATCGTTCCGTAGGCAACCACAGACATTTCTCTATGAAGGCATTGATCATCTTACCTCACAGTGGGATAAATGTATTAAAAGTTAACGTGATTACTTTTGAAATAATAAAAAGCTTACTCACCTTTTTTCTATGGTCTCGTTTTTATTTGAATATCCTTTATATTTAGAGGTTAACTGTAATCAATGATAATGTACAACCTTGTCTCGAACACTTCTTCGTATCGGCACTTCTTGGCTTATTTTCCCAGCAGTAGCTGCTGTCTCATCGTTCACTACAGTCTGTTTCGGCTTTTTTCTTGTCATCAAACATTTTGCCCCATGTTAATTATTAGAGGCTTCTATTACGTCTATGAGAGCAATGTATGTAGCTAAATAGTAGTAGTTTCTGTGCAGCTGAATTTAGAGCTACTTCTTTGTATTGTTTTTTTTTTAAATGTTTTTTTTTGCGGAATTCAGACTCATTTTCGGAGATTTATAGCTTCAGCTTTGTGCTATATACCGTTTAGGACAATTGTGGTTACCATTTAGAATCATGAATTACTAGATTCAGAGTTCTAAAATTTCCAAATTTTCTGGCGTTTGTTGTCTAGGGAATGAGTATCAACAAATATTTCTCTGATCTGTGAGCAGCTTCCCCTGTTCATGCATATTGTATGCGAAGTTAAACACAACAATTTTTATTTGATGTCCTCCTTACCTAAGGAGTTCAGCTGGAATGTTGTCGTAACAGGAAATTGCTGTTTTTCAGTTTCTTCGGAGCTAACTGCATTTACCTCTGTTTCATCCTCAATAGTGTTTTGAGACAGTTCTTCTAAGCTATACTGTTTTCCTAGGTACTGTTTCTATTTTCTTGCAGTTTCATCATCACCATATCCAATCTATTATTATTTCCATTCATAAGTGTTCTGCTTCTATTCCTTTTGTCTTTTGTCTTTTGTCTGATTTGTACACTTTGTCTTTGTATTCTTTTTTTACTTTATCTGCACTTGAGATGTATACTCGGGTTACTCTTGTCTTGCTTATGTTTCCTCTCTATTGATTCTGTTCCTCGTGATATTATATTTCTTTTCATTTAAAAGACATTATTTAGTGAGTTACAGTAGACGGATATATTACATTAACTTCTTGTAAAATGGGTGCGCAGACTGTATGAATTGTTAAAATGACGTCGTATTCCACCTACAGCTATTTGCGGAATATGGCTTCCTCTCAACAACGTAATACATGTCGTACACCTAGAAGTATTTGAAATAAATATCCGAAACACAGTGAAATAAATTAAAGAAAAGGTAGCTAAACAGTGCCATGGTAGAGAACTGTGTTATCGAAGTCTGACTTGTTACTGCTTAAAACAATTTTGAAAATGATAGTTCATAAGCGTTGCAATTCTTTTAAAACGATTAAATACTTTGTGGCACCGCAGTCAGACTTTTACAGAGAGTAGTTTCTCAACATGGTGAAAGAATCTTAAGTTAATGTCTGAAACGCAAATGTAATTCCACTTCAGTCTTGCTACTAAACAATATTCCTTAGTTATGCACAAATGGAATCATTAGGATTTTTTAACTTTTGCGTGTTTAAAAGTGCTTACAGTGAACACTGTTGTGGATGACGCATTTCTAAGAGAGTGAACATGTAATAATATACAAAATAACAACAACAAAACATAGCCTACTTCTTCACGCTTAAGATACGATATATTAACGGCGATTCTCTTAGTTGTACCTGTATGAAAAAATGCGAAAATGAGAAATTTAGCTATTCATGATTCGAACGAGAATATGCACATGATCCTATAAAGATCATTACACCGACAGAATGAAAACAGTACTAGCAGAACTTCAGATATTTTGCTAATTATCTACTTACGAGTCGCTTATCTGAAGCTAATATAATACAGTTTACCAGTTTCGGAATCACACCATCATCAAGTACAACAGTTATAAGCAACAAATACAACTGCGAGCTACCAAGAAACGTTGAAATATTGAGCCCACAGATGTTACTAAGAAGCTATATACTATGCAGCAAGCACTCCGTCTTCAGACCACTAGTGGCCCATCGAGACCATCCGACCGCCATGTCATACTCAGCTACTATTCTGTTGAGTAGTTCCTCAGTTGGCATCACGAGGCTGAGTGCATCCCAAAAATGGTAACAGCACATGATGGCCCAGACGGTCACCCATCCAAGTGCCGGCCACGCCCGACAGCGCTTAACTTCGGTGATCTGACGGGAACCGGTGTATCCACTGCGGCAAGGCTGTTGCCTATATACTACGTAACAGTTCTAAATTGCTGCACTTTAATGTCTTCTTGTATCCCCTGGTTATTCAGTGAATCACAAATAAAAATTTGCACCAAACACAAGTATTCTCATTACAGACGATACAAATCTGCAGAGAGAGTTCTTTACTTAAAATATCAGTGTCATTTACCAGTCTTACGGGAGTATTGGGTCTGTTAGACGTGCATGTTATTAAACGGCAGAATTTGGTGAGTGAAGTATTATGATGGTGCAGACTCACAAGTCTGTGGCGTGCTCGACGAGCAGCTCTGCGGATTCTCCGGAACGATCCATGATGGCGCACACCTCCTCGAAGCTTCGGTCCACCAGCGACACGCCATCCCACTCCAGTACCTATGGGCACAGCAATGCGTACACATGAGATTCGTTCGGATCTCCAAAGCGAATGACGAAAATACTTGTAAACTTTGCGATGATGTAATTAGCACTATGCTAGACAACCCTCGTTAGGTTGTTCTGTTGATGAAATTCTGAAACATTTCTTCGGTATATGCTGAGTATAGCAATATTTACAAATAACTGTGTTTGTAATGGAAATGCCGTGTGGCTAGGGCCTCCCGTCGGGTAGACCGTTCGCCTGGTGCAAGTCTTTCGAGTTGGCGCCACTTCGGCGACTTGCGTGTCGATGTGGATGAAACGACGATGATAAGGACAACACAACACCCAGTTCCTAAGCGGAGAAAATCTCCGACCCAGCCGGGAAGTGTTTGTAATCAACCAGTTCAGGAAAACGTTTGGAATGAAAGCTGCTGCGGTATGTGAGATTTGAGCAGACGCTTAGTTTCTGTGTTGCTTACGAGTCGCAGCAATATCTGTGTGAGTGGTTCGTAGAAGGGCGGGAATAACATTACTGCAATATCAGAATAGGAACGTTGAAGGACAGCGTGAGAGGGCACCTCTCAAAGTGACTAAGGAATTGTGGAGGGCGTTGACGAAATGGTTGAAGAGGAGAGACTGTCGAATATGATGGCACTTGCACTTTTATGACAACAATGAACTCGAAGCAGCTGAACTATGCGATTATCATTCCTTTACCATGGCATATTTCTGCAACATATATATACAAAAACTAATTCCGTGCAGTGATAATGTTTCAGCAATAGCGCTAATTATATATGAAAGTATGACAAGAATAATGCAAGCGTGTACAACGTACAGCATCTACAACCTCTCTCTATAAATCACTGAAGCGCATGGCGTAGTGTAGTTTACACTGTAAACACATTACGATTTCTTTCGATTCCATTCGCTTGTGAAACGCGAGAATAATTTTTGCTTAGATGCCCCTGTGCGCACTGTGATTAGTCAAATATAGTATTCACGATTCCCTTGACATCAATATGTAGGGTACTATAGTATACGAGGGCTATTAGGAAAGTAAGGAACGATACGTTGCGAAATGGAAACCACAGTAAAAATATAAACTGTTTTATTTGCAACAGTTAGCTGCAACTTCCAGCTAGTTATCTCCTTAGTCGCCGATCAGACTTGCACGTTTGTCGTAGCGTTGTACCAACTTTCCAATACCCTCGTTAAAGAAGGCAGCCGCCAGCGCTTTCTGCCAATTCTCTACGCTGGCCTACAGCTCGTAGTCTGTGTTAAAATGTTGGCTTTATTGGTTCAAATGGTTATAAGCACTATGGGACTTAACATCTGAGGTCATCAGTCCCCTAGACTTGGAAATATTTAAACCTAACTAACCTAAGGACATCGCACACATCCATGCCCGAGGCAGGATTCGAACCTGCGACCGTAGCAGCCAAGTGGTTCCGGACTGAAGCGCTTAGAACCGCTCGGTCACCGCGGCCTGCGTCTTCACAGCCAGCGGTTCATGCGAGCAGAGCTGACACTCAGAGGGAGACCATTACGGGCTGTATTGTGGGTAATCAAACGTTTCCAATTGAAAACGATGCAGTAGCATCTTCATTGCCCTTGCAGAATGCGGCTGAAAATTGTCATGAAGAAGAAAGCGCACGACAGTTATACAGGGTGGTCCATTGTTCGTGACCGGGCCAAATATCTCACGAAATAAGCGTCAAACGAAGAAACTACAAAGAACGAAACTTGTCAAGCTTGAAGGAGGAAACCAGATGGAGCTATGGTTGGCCCGCTAGATGGCGCTGCCATAGGCCAAACGGATATCAACTGCGTTTTCTTTAAACAGGAACCAACATTTTTTATTACAGATTCGTGTAGTACGTAAAGAAATATGAATGTTTTAGTTGGACCACTTGTTTCGCTTTGTGATAGAGGGCCTTGTAATAGTCACAAACATATGCCTTACAATTTTAGACGAACAGTTGGTAACCGGTAGTTTTTTTAATTAAAATACAGAAAGTAGGTACGTTTGAACATTTTATTTCGGTTGTTCCAATGTGATACATGTACCTTTGTGAACTTATCATTTCTGAGAACGCATGCTGTTACAGCGTGATTAGCTGTAAATACCACATTAACGCAATAAATGCTCAAAATGATGTCTGTGAACCTCAATGCCTTAGGAAATACGTATAATGACATTTCCCTCAACAGCGAGTAGTTCGCTTTCCGTAATGTTCGCAAATGCATTGACAATGCGCTGACGCATGTTGTCAGTCGTTGTCGGTGTATCACGATAGCAAATATCCTTCAACTTTCCCCACAGAAAGAAATCCGGGGACGTCAGATCCAGTGAACGTGCGGGCCATGGTATGGTGCTTCGACGACCAATCCACCTGTCGTAAAATAAGCTGTTCAATACCGCTTCAACCGCACGCGAGCTGTATGCCGGACATCCATCATGTTGGAAGCACGTCACCATTCTGTCAAGCAGTGAAACATCTTGTAGTAACATCGGTAGAACATTACGTAGGAAATCAGCATACATTGCACCATTTAGATTGCCATCAATAAAATGGGGGCCAATTATCTTTCCTCCCATAATGCTGCACCATACATTAAACGGCAGAGGTCGCTGATATTCCACTTGTCGCAGCCGTCGTGGATTTTCCGTTGCCCAATAGTGCATATTATGCTGGTTTACGTTACCGCTGTTGGTGAATGACACTTCGTCGCTAAATAGAAAGCGTGCAAAAAATCTGTCATCGTCCCGTAATTTCTCTTGTGCCCAGTGGCAGAACTGTATTTTTTTTTTGGTCATCAGTCTGCTGACTGGTTTGATGCGGCCCGCCACGAATTCCTTTCCTGTGCTAACCTCTTCATCTCAGAGTAGCACTTGCAACCTACGTCCTCAATTATTTGCTTGACGTATTCCAATCTCTGTCTTCCTCTACAGTTTTTGCCCTCTACCGCTCCCTCTAGTACCATGGAAGTCATTCTCTCATGTCTTAGCATATGTCCTATCATCCTGTCCCGTCTCCTTATCAGTGTTTTCCACATATTCCGTTCCTCTCCGATGCTGCGTAGAACCTCCTCATTCCTTACCTTATCAGTCCACCTAATTTTCAACACTCGTCTGTGGCACCACATCTCAAATGCTTCGATTCTCTTCTGTTCCAGTTTTCCCACAGTCCATGTTTCACTACCATACAATGCTGTACTCCAGACGTACATCCTCAGAAATTTCTTCCTCAAATTAAGGCCGGTATTTGATATTAGTAGGCTTCTCTTGGCCAGAAATGCCTTTTTTGCCATAGCGAGTCTGCTTTTGAAGTCCCCCTTGCTCCGTCCGTCATTGGTTATTTTACTGCCTAGGTAGCAGAATTCCTTAACTTCATTGACTTCGTGACCATCAATCCTGATGTTAAGTTTCTCGCTGTTCTCATTTCTACTACTTCTCATTACCTTCGTCTTTCTCCGATTTACTCTCAAACCATATTGTGTACTCATTAGACTGTTCATTCCGTTCAGCAGATCATTTAATTCTTCTTCACTTTCACTCAGGATAGCAACGTCATCAGCTAATCGTATCATTGATATCCTTTCACCTTGTATTTTAATTCCACTCCTGAACCTTTCTTTTATTTCCATCATTGCTTCCTCGATGTACAGATTAAAGAGTAGGGGCGAAAGGCTTATAAAGACTCCTATTATTACTAGGCTAATTACTATTTTAGCTCTACAGGGCCTTTATACTGAAATGGTTCTCCACACCACCTAGTATTGACTTCTATGTGTGTGAGTAACTGTTTGTTCACTGTTGTGGGTAAATACATACAGCGTACACAGGGCGGTGTGTGAAACTGATAGCGATTACACTCTTCCGCTGTTGTAGAAATCTGCTCCAGATGCTGCAGATACCGTGTTGAGCTGAAAGTGGTAACCAAAGTACGGAGAAATATTCTTCGGGCTCTGTTGCATAGCAATCAGATTGCTTTCAGTTCTGAGAAATGTCCAGTTACTATTGTGGATTTGAATGATCCATGAAGTGACTTCTTTTCCGAAGAAAACATCGAACTATTTCACGAGAACTGAACGCTCCCGTCGGAACTGTTCTCAGCTGTGGGATATTAGTAGATCACAATAGCAGTATATCGCTGGGTGTATAATAAGACGTACCTTCTTGAAATGAACAATATTTTTATTGTTCTATTAACTGATTTCCTTCCATATGCACTTATATTTTACAATATGAATCACAAACTCGCAATGGCGTCGATTTTTACATCACAAGAATGGCTCTCCTCCCCTCAAAAAATTCTTAACAAGAACAAAACAAAAAACTATATCCTCAGAATAATTATGTGAGCGCTGACCGCTACAGAGTAATAAACAATATCTTTGTCTCTCTCTCGCACTGTCACAGCAAGTTATGCTGCATGATACATCATAGGCTACAGCCTTGTCTTACACCCTTCTTAATACGAGCACTTCGTTCTTGATCATCCACTCTTATTATTCCCTCTTGGTTGTTGTACATATTGTATATGACCCGTCTCTCCCTATAGCTTACCCCTACTTTTTTCAGAAACTCGAACAGCTTGCACCATTTTATATTGTCGAACGCTTTTTCCAGGTCGACAAATCCTATGAAAGTGTCTTGATTTTTCTTTAGCCTTGCTTCCATTATTAGCCGTAACGTCAGAATTGCCTCTCTCGTCCCTTTACTTTTCCTAAAGCCAAACTGATCGTCACCTAGCGCATTCTCAATTTTCTTTTCCATTCTTCTGTATATTATTCTTGTAAGCAGCTTCGATGCATGAGCTGTTAAGCTGATTGTGCGATAATTCTCGCACTTGTCAGCTCTTGCCGTCTTCGGAATTGTGTGGATGATGCTTTTCCGAAAGTCAGATGGTATATCGCCAGACTCATATATTCTACACACCAACGTGAATAGTCGTTTTGTTGCCACTTCCCCCAATGATTTTAGAAATTCTGATGGAATGTTATCTATCCCTTCTGCCTTATTTGACCGTAAGTCCTCCAAAGCTCTTTTAAATTCCGATTCTAATACTGGATCCCCTATCTCTTCTAAATCGACTCCTGTTTCTTCTTCTATCACATCAGACAAATCTTCACCCTAATAGAGGCTTTCAATGTATTCTTTCCACCTATCTGCTCTCTCCTCTGCATTTAACAGTGGAATTCCCGTTGCACTCTTAATGTTACCACCGTTGCTTTTAATGTCACTAAAGGTTGTTTTGACTTTCCTGTATGCTGAGTCTGTCCTTCCGACAATCATATCTTTTTCGTTGTCTTCACATTTTTCCTGCACTCATTTCGTCTTAGCTTGCCTGCACTTCCTATTTATTTCATTCCTCAGCGACTTGTATTTCTGTATTCCTGATTTTCCCGGAGCATGTTTGTACTTCCTCCTTTCATCAATCAACTGAAGTATTTCTTCTGTTACCCATGGTTTCTTCGCAGCTACCTTCTTTGTACCTATGTTTTCCTTCCCAACTTCTGTGGTGGCCCTTTTTAGAGATGTCCATTCCTCTTCAACTGTACTGCCTACTGCGCCATTCCTTATTGCTGTATCTATAGCGTTAGAGAACTTCAAACGTATCTCGTCATTCCTTAGTACTTCCGTATCCCACTTCTTTGCGTATTGATTCTTCCTGACTAATGTCTTGAACTTCAGCCTACTCTTCATCACTACTATATTGTGATCTGAGTCTATATCTGCTCCTGGGTACACCTTACAATCCAGTATCTGATTTCGGAATCTCTGTCTGACCGTGATGTAATCTAATTGAAATCCTCCCGTATCTCCCGGCCTTTTCCAAGTATACCTCCTCCTCTTGTGATTCTTGAACAGGGTATTCGCTATTACGAGCTGAAACTTGTTACAGAACTCAATTAGTCTTTATCGTCTTTCATTCCTTGTCCCAAGACCATATTCTCCTGTAACCTTTTCTTCTAGTCCTTCCCCGACAACTGCATTCCAGTCGCCCATGACCATTAGATTTTCGTCCCCTTTACATACTGCATTACCCTTTCAATATCCTCATACACTTTCTCTATCTGTTCATCTTCAGCTTGCGACGTCGGCATGTATATCTGAACTGTCGTTGTCGGTGTTGGTCTGCTGTCGATTCTGATTGGAACAACCCGGTCACTGAACTGTTCACAGTAAGACACCCTCTGCCCCACCTTCCTATTCATAATGAATCCTACACCTGTTATACCATTTTCTGCTGCTGTTGATATTACACGATACTCATCTGACCAGAAATCCTTGTCTTCCTTCCACTTCACTTCACTGACCCCTACTATATTTAGATTGAGCCTTTGCATTTCCCTTTTCAGATTTTCTAGTTTCCCTACCACGTTAAAGCTTCTGACATTCCACGCCCCGACTCGTAGAACGTTATCCTTTCGTCGATTATTCAATCTTTTTCTCATGGTAACCTCCCCCTTGGCATTCCCCTCCTGGAGATCCGAATAGGGGACTATTCCGGAATCTTTTGCCAATGGAGAGATCATCATGACACTTCTTCAATTACAGGCCGTATGTCCTGTGAATATACGTTACGTGTCTTTAATGCAGTGGTTTCCATTGCCTTCTGCATCCTCATGTCGTTGATCATTGCTGATTCTGCCGCCTTTAGAGGCAATTTCCCACCCCTAGGACAAGAGAGTGCCCTGAACCTCTATCTGCTCCTCCGCCCTCTTTGACAAGGCCATTGGCAGAATGAGGCTGACTTCTTATGCCGGAAGTCTTCGGCCGCCATTGCTGATTATGTATCAAAATTTAGGCAGTGGCGGGGATCGAACCCGGGACCGAAGACGTTTTGATTATGAATCAAAGACGATACCCCTAGACCACGGGTACACCTTCAGAACTGTATACCACGTTCAGAGTCGTTGCCATGCAAATTTCTGGTGCATAGAAATATGGTACGGGTGCAATCGATGTTGACGTAGCATTCTCAACACCGACATTTTTGAGATTCCCGATTCTGGCGCCGTTTGTCTTCTAATGATGTGCGGATTAGCCGCGACAGCAGGTAAAACACCTACGTAGGCATCATCATTTGTTGCAGGTCGTGGTTGACGTTTCACATGTGGCTGAACACTTCCTGTTTCCTTAAATAACATAACTATCCGGCGAACGGTCCGGACACTTGGATGATGTCATCCAGGATACCGAGCAGCATACACACCTCACACCCGTTGGGCATTTTGATCACAATAGCCATACAGCAGCACGATACCGACCTTTTCCGCAACTGGTAAACGGTAATGTATTACGAAGCAAATACCGTCCGCACTGGCGGAATGTTACGTGATACCACGTACTTATACGTTTGTGACTATTACAACACCATCTATCACAAAGCGAAAAAAGTGGTCCAACTAAAACATTCACATTTCTTTAGGTAGTACACTAATATGTAATAAAAATGGGGGTTCCTATTTAAAAAAAACGCAGTTGATATCCGTTTGACCTATGACGGTGCCATCTAGCGGGTCAACCATAGCGCCATCTGGTTTCCCCCTTCAAGCTAGACAAGTTTCATTCTTGTAGTTTTTTCGTTTGATGCTTATTTCGTGAGATATTTGGCCCGGTCACTATCAATGGGCCACCCTGTATAATGTTGGCTGCATAGCTTCAGGCGAAATTTCTCACCAGGCCCTCGTCTTGGCGGGAGACACTATTGTTCTAGGGATCTTATGTGCTCCGTGTGTGCTCAGAACTAAAACGAACGACGTAAGGCTATCGATAGGCATACTAGACACACTGCCCAACACACCTGTGCAAAACTTCATCGGATTTTCATTGTGTTTTCCATTTCGCAACCGATCGTTCCTTAGTTTCCGAATAACCCTTGTACTATAGTATATAGCAGACTTCCTACTTAACTCCGGTTCTTGAAACTTCGTGCGTCTATTTTCGAAGAATACTAGTTGTCTATTTTCAGTTGTTTGCAATTTCAGGTTATTCAAGATTCCCGTGACGCTCTCCCTTGAGTCAAACGAAACCATTCGTGCTTCTCTTCTTTTAATATGTTCTATATACCCTGTCAATCGTATTTCATGTGGTAATCATATTCTAAGTAAACGTACGACTGTTTTATAGGTAATCTCCTGTACAGACTGTTTGAATTTCCCTGTGTCCACCGATGGAAGTAAGTGTTTCTCTTTGTTCACCTTAGATTGAGTCTATGTGATCATCACATTTCATATCACTGCTGTGGAACGCAGTAGTGCAGGTATTCTGCGTAGCAAGTCATTGGTAGGTTGCAGACACTATGTGGCACTAGACATCTAAGCACAGGTCACGTAATATCCCTAAATTACCGGCCTGTGGTTTGTGTGTGCGGAAATGCCGGCCGATAGTGCCCCAACTTTGTTCCGTCGCGTCCAGATGAGGCGAATCTTGTGATCAGTAGATTAACGTGAATTCGCTATCATGCTCCTCAGTCTGTTATAAGACGATTCCAGTCTTTTGAGATGGACAACAAGTATCCTGATGGAAGATACCAACGCCTTTGGGGAAGACATCAAGCACGACGGGATGCAAGAGGTCCGCAGTAATGGTCGACAGCTCTCATACTGCAGTCGATTACTACCATTCGTCCTACGGAAGTCCGGTAAATGTTCCCCATAATACAACGCTGCCTCCACCGGCGGCTTTCGTGGCCCGGTGCACGTTTCGCGCAGCCTTTAGCCTGGATGGTGGCGTGCATGGACACTGCCTTCAACCTGGTGTAACAACAAATGTGTTTCAGGTGACACATTTCCATTGATTCACGGTCGATCTATGATCATCCCGCAGCAATCAGTCCCGCTGCAATATTGGGCCAACTTGGGAACACGAGATGGCCATCTGTTGCGGCGCCACAATATGTGCTGCACTATACGCTCCGAAACGCTTGTGCCTGCACTAGCATTGTACACTACTGGCCATTAAAACTGCTACACCAAGAAGAAATGCAGATGATGAACGGGTATTCATTAGGCAAATATATTATACGGAAACTGACATGTGATTACTTTTTCAAGCAATTTGGTTGCATAGATCCTGAGAAATCAGTACCCAGAACAACCACCTCTGGCCGTAATAACAGCCTTGATAAGCCTCGGCATTGAGGCAAACAGAGCTTGGATGGCGTGTACAGGTACAACTGCTCATGCAGCTTCAACACGATACCACGGTTCATCAAGAGTAGTGACTCGCGTATTGTGACGAGCCAGTTCCTCGGCCACCATTAACCAGACGTTTTCAGTTGGTGAGGGATCTGGAGAATATGCTGGCCAGGGCAGCAGTCGAACATTTTCTGCATCCAGAAAGGCCCATACAGGACCCGCAGCATGCGGTCGTGCATTATCCCGCAGAAATGTAGCTTTTCGCACGGGTAGAATGAAGGGTAGAGCAACGGGTCGTAACACATCTGAAATGTAACGTCCACTGTTCAAAGTGCCGTCAATGCGAACAAGGAGTGACCGAGATGTGTGACCACTGGCACCCTATACCATCACGCTTGATCATACGCCAGTATGGCGATGACGAATACACGCTTCCAATGGGCGTTCACCGCGATGTCGCCAAACACGGATGCGACCGTCATGATGCTGTAAACAGAACCTAGATTCATCCGAAAAAATGACGTTTTGCCATTCGTGCACCCAGGTTCGTCGTTGAGTGCACCATCGCAGGCGCTCCTGTCTGTGATGCAGCGTCAAGGGTAACAGCAGCCATGGTCTCCAGGCTGATAGTCCATGCTGCTGCAAGCGTCGTCGAACTGTTCGTGCACATGGTTGTTCTCTTGCAAACGTCTCCAGCTGTTGACTGAGGGATCGAGACGTGGCTGCACGATCCTTTACAGCCATGCGGATAAGATGCCCGGCATCTCGACTGCTAGTGATGCGAGGCCGTTGGGATCCAGCACGGCGTTCCGTATTGCCCTCCTGAACCCAGTGATTCCATATTCTGCTAACAGTCATTGGAACTCGACCAACGCGAGCAGCAATGTCGCGATACGATTAACCGCAATCGCGATAGGCTACAATCCGACCTTTATCAAAGGTCAAATTTCTCCTCCTTACACGAAGCATCACAACAACGTTTCACCAGGCAACGCCGGTCAACTGCTTTTTGTGTATGAGAAATCGGTTGGAAACTTTCCTCATGTCAGCACGTTGTAGGTGTCGCCACCGGCGCCAACCTTGTGTGAATGCTCTGAAAAGCTAATCATTTGCATATCACAGCATCTTCTTCCTGTCGGCTAAATTTCGCGTCTGTAGGACGTCATCTCCGTGGTGTAGCAATTTTAATGTCCAGTAGTTTACTTTACACGTCACAGATGGCTGCCTACCCTGCTTGCGGACAAGCCAATGACCCGTGTTCCGTGACGAGAGGTACACATCCAAAACCGTGTCACCTACTCGTGGTCACGATCCTTTAACGACTTTATACCTATCGGCGTGTGTGTGTTTGGGGCGGGGGGGGGGGGGGGGGAGGAGCGAGACAAAAAGTCATTACCCATTGTAGTCCACTGAAAACATGAAAATGTTGACAACCTACAAAGAACCTACTATGACTTCAACTGCCATTACTTTCGACATCATGATGCCTCACATCGCGGACAGCTGTGCGAAACTGCGGTAATGTGTAATTTGTTGGAAAAGTTTCTTGATGACGAGGGACAATAGTAGTGCCATTCAGATGTCCTGACCTTATGTCAAAGAATTTCTTCTTTTGGTGTTATGTTAAAGACAAGGCTGCAAAACCACAGACAACTGGGAGCTTGAAAGAAGCTGTCTACAACGCTTTTGATGACCTGATTGTAACAAAGGACTGTGCAACAAGCATGCCTAAGCGTCCCAAATCGTCTAACGGAAAGTAACAGCAAAGATGGAAAACAGTTAGGGAAAGGATGTTATAAATTATGTTGTACCTTCAATAAAGTGTCCAGTTATTTCAGAATTCCAGTTGTTTGTTTTGTATTCGATTAGGTCACGATGGGTAATGACTTTTGGTCTACCTTGTAGACTAACACGACAGTAGCACGTGAGCAGGCAACCATCTTCGCCGGTTCCGAGACAGTCGTTCACAGGCGCCGGTCCACACCAAAATGCCTTCGAAGTTGCTTATGTCAGTGCTAGAATGAGCCCCATTTGTGTTTATACCATTTATATACATTTCTTACAGCGTTGCGTGCCTGCAACGTGAGAAGAATCCATTCTGTGTCACGGTGGGTACTGCTCAGAATATCTTGGTTTGTCAGTACAACTGTATGAACTGAAAGGGCCCAATTGTGGCTCGTTGATATACTATTCAGAGAAGAGTAAGCGTCTTGTTCTGCATTGTCGAAATACAAAATTTTACATTCCTGAACACGCAAAAACAAGTTTCCAATTTTTACACCGAAAAGTTTTAAGATTTGACGGAATCTCATTTTGTTGTTTTCGTGATTAATTTTCTCTTTTTGTTACATATAGGGCCTCTTACCATCGAGATGACACTCATACAATTGTCTGATATTATATGTCTGATGGTAATATTTTTGTATCTAATGGTTGTTTACGTTAATTAAAGAACCTTCATCCATGGACATTAACTTTTACCGATAAGCATACTGTATAAGCGACTGCTTTCCATGTGAAATCATCGGGTTTTGTTTGTATTTTCTCTGAGAATATTAACGGGTGCTTGACAGAGCCACATAACATTAGGCATTGTCTTACCTGAAAATGGCAAGGTGAAGTATGAAGTGGGCATCAGAATGCCCAGGGGCAATACAGTAAGACTACATGATTGACTTCGAGTCTGGCCTGCAGTTTTGCGGCTTTTCGCTTGTCACGCTGTTTTATGTAGTTGTAGCACTAGAGGGAATTGAGTGAAATTTTCTGTTATGTAGTTGCCGCTACAAACAAGCTACAATTTAGGTGTATTATTTCTCGAAGTATTGCCTCCTTAAATTAGCTAAGTTTGGGTGTGGGTTCAGTCGTAGTTAGTATAGCTAAAAGTAGATCTAAGGAATCGGTCCGGCATGTGTAACAAATAAGGAGGGGAAGTTATAGACGGGATGATACGTACAATCGTGTGACCTTCAGGTACGTGAGTCAGTACCTAAAAATGTGGAGCAACAAGATCAACGACGCATAGCAAACAATAAGATCCAGAAGCAGAACCATGTGCAGCAAGAAGGCATAAACTATGATTGTCCCATGTCAGTGATAGATAATGTATTTAATTGGAACTGTTCCATAAACTATAGTGTAGATTTTCTAGATGTAAGATTGATTAGTGGATCCAGTAGGTAACCGAAAGAATACTCTGGTGTTAGTACAAGCGCATGATAATTTCAAGAGAGTGGAAGTTGTCTAACTAGTCGATCGGAACTTAGTTGAGTTAGAATGTTTGAGAGTCCGGTCTGATACATAAATATCTTGAGCAAAAATTCTAAACTGTAGGTTTGGGTAAAATTCCACTTCAGAACGAATGGCTGATTTTCAACGGCGTCTGATTAAAATTTTAGGCTGACGGAGCGTTAACGTATTATGAATCTAAATCAAGTTTCTTGAGTATTGCTGTAATTCAGATGAGGTTGTGCTACGGCGTACTGAACTGCTGAAGACTACCTGCTGTAAGAGAATTTACTTGCCTTAACTCTGGAGTCGGTTGCATACTCACAAGGTGCCCATTAAACGTTGGAGACGTGAGCTGAGGGTCTCAGAGGTCGTTGTTTGCCAACATATTCGCCATTGGAGAGTGACTGGGAAACTAGCTACGCTGCACGGTATGTCTGGTGCTAAGTTTGCAAGAAACCTATTGATACTGCGACTCCGATTCGTTTATCCTACGATGCCAAATGGAGAATAGAGCGTTGGACCGATGCAGCTGCTTGTGCCATCTCCGCTTTTCACAGGAAAAAACAATTCAGTGGATTTCTCTGTCCCTTCTCAACGTCGAGACCTTTTTTCCAAAGGCACGTTATAAATGGAGAGCTTAAGAACTTAGAAATTTCAGTTTATGAACACAATCTCACAAATAACACACAATAACATTTGGTGAAACTAAAATCTTGTCTTATGCTTTTACATACTCGGATTCTACAGAAATTAGAAAATGCCTTAACAACTCCAAGTGGGACAGCGGATATTACACTGTCCAGTCGCATTAATGTGACTACCTGTCAAAAGCCTGAATAACCACTTTTTTCAGAGCGGGACGCTGCGAGACATGAAGGAAAAAAGTCTGGAAGCTACCGACAAGTATATGGAGCCATGGTGCCTCCAGTGACGTGACCAGCTGCTTTTTCTGAGGATCCATAGCGGGAGTAGCCCGATTGTGGTGGTCCCACGGATTCTTGACTGGGTTAAAATCCTGGGAGTCTGGTGGTCAGGGGAATACGTTTAACTTGTCCTGGTGCTCCTCGAACGACGCACATACACTGCGAGCTGTGAGACACGTTGCATTGTCCTGCTGGTAGATGCCGTCATGCTGAGGAAAAATGAATTGGGTGTAGGAGTGGACATGGTCCCCAAGGATAGACGCATACTTGTGTTGATGCATTGTGCCTTCAGAGAAAGCTGTTGAAACATTTCCCAGACCAGAACACTTCCGCCTCTGGTCTGGACGCGTTTGCTTTCAGACGTTTTACGCTGTACACGCCATCGGCCATTTGTCCGATGGAGCGTAAAACCTGATTCATCTGAAAAGACTAGCTGTCGCCGCTCAGTGGACGGCCAATTGTGATACTGGCGAGCAGATTCCAGCCTTCATCGCCGACGAACAGCTGTAAGCGTGGGTGCATAAACCAGGCGCCTGCTGCGGAGGCCCACGAGCAGTAACGTTCGCTGTACAGTCGTTTAGGAAATACTGTTCAAAAATGGCTCTGAGCATTATGGGACTTAACAGATTCCAGAGTGAAGCGTCTAGAACTCCTGGGCCACTCCGGCCGGCGGAAATACTGTTGTATCCCATTAGTTCAACTAGACGCTCAGCTGCTCAGCGGTTGCACATCTACTGGCCTGCGCACATCTCTTCAACTGTCGTGCATCCCTGTTCTCAATGGCTTCGTCGTGCTCCACAATTGCCTCGGCCTCGGATTTTGATAGCACCATTTTTCCGTACACAGAATATTTCAAACACGGCAGCACTCGAACAATCTACAAACCTAGCCGTTTCATAAATGCTTCCACACTTGGCCCAAAAGCTAATGATCATCCCCTTTTGGACGTCGGATAAATCGCTCTTTCCGCGTTGCGACATCGACTGCACCCGTGTCGCGTATCTCACATACACGCTTTGTGTACCCTTCACTGCTAGTGCTGCCAGCTACCGTCTGTGAGTGGCTATTGCACGTTAACGTGCGACATAGGCGGTGGTCACATTAATGTGACTGGCACGTGTGTATACCAATGGCGATTTTCCAACATTGCTATTACCACTATGTTCTAAAGTACGCTTAATATCTTTCATTGCACATTTATCAAGTGAATGGACTGCGAAAATGCCGAAGAATCGTTTTGTACAAGAACTGCCGTCAAACAGGCCGTTCCAGTAAAACTGCGTGGAGCATTCGAGAATTTTAATGACAAGCGTAGTCTGTGGCAACGCATGTGCAGCAGCAGCGCATAGTGGAGTGGGGGATGCTGGTCATCGTGAGATCAGTTGAATCTAGTAAGGAGACGGCGGAACACGCTTGCAGCTTAGACGTCACAATGGAACACATTGATGACAAGTATTAACAATATAGCAAACTGCCACAGATTTGCATTAAGGGATAAATATTCTCATAAACTTCTAGTATTAAACTGTTTTTAACCAATCGAAAAGTAAATGTTTTATAAAACAATTTGTGGAGTGTTGTGAAGTTCGAAGCAACCAGAGGTGGTCCGAAGGTAGTCGAAATTTCAGTGCTGAATTTTAGAGCACTGACAAGTGAGTCTCGGCTCCGATTTGGTATGGGACATATTATGTGTAACTTAAGATGAATTTTAGATTACTCTTCGACTGCTCGAGTGGCTAAGTTGGTCGGTATTTGAGATATAGACCAGGAAGTTTGGAAATATACGAAATCAAGAGTGAATTTTGTATAATATATTAGCCTGAGTGATTATACGTGTAGTGTGCCAGTAGGTAGATGTCTTTTTCTTTCAATTCAAGAGGACAGCACATTTAGCTGCTTTGAATAAATATTAGTTAACTAGCGACATGCCCAGAGCTTACACGATTGGTACGAAGTATCTAGTTGTTTGGCCTAGCGATAATAAATGATACACTAAAACCTTCCTCCTAAGTAAGGCTATCAATCAGTGAAACCATATTTAAATCTCTACAGTAGTTCCTGACATTGGCCTTCACATACACATATACAGAAAATACGACGGGTAACTATAATTTATAATACACTACTGGCCATTAAAACTGCTACACCACGAAGACGACGTGCTACAGACGCGAAATTTAACCGACAGGAAGAAGATGCTGTGATATGCAAATGATTAGCTTTTCAGAGCATTCACACAAGGTTGGCGCCGGTGGCGGCACCTGCAACGTGCTGACATGAGGAAAGTTTCCAACCAATTTCTCACACACAAAGAGCAGTTGACCGGCGCTGCCTGGTGAAACATTGCTGGGATGCCTCGTGTAAGGAGGAGAAATGCGTAACATCACGTTTCCGACTTTGATAAAGATCGAATTGTGGCCTATCGCGATTGCAGTTTATCATATCGCGACATTGCTGCTCGCGTTGGTCGAGATCCAATGACTGTTAGCAGAATATGGAATCGCTAGCAGTCGAGATGACGGGCATCTTATCCGCATGGCTGTAAAGGATCGTGCAGCCACGTCTCGATCCCTCAGTCAACAGCTGGAGACGTTTGCAAGAGAACAACCATGTGCACGAACAGTTCGACGACGCTTGCAGCAGCATGGACTATCAGCCTGGAGACCATGGCTGCGGTTACCCTTGACGCTGCATCACAGACAGGAGCGCCTGCGATGGTGTACTCAACGAGGAACCTGGGTGCACGAATGGCAAAACGTCATTTTTTGGGTGAATCCAGGTTCTGTTTACAGCATCATGACGGTCGCATCCGTGTTTGGCGACATCGCGGTGAACGCACATTGGAAGCGTGTATTCGACATCGCCATAATGGCATATCACCCGGTGTGATGGTATGGGGTGCCATTGGTTACATGTCTCGGTCACCCCTTGTTCGCACTGATGGCATTTTGAACAGTGGACGTTACATTTCAGATGTGTTACGACCCGTGGCTCTACCCTACATTCGATCCCTGCGAAACCCTACATTTCAGCAGGATAATGCACGACCGCATGTTGCAGGTCCTGTAAGGGCCTTTCTGGATACAGAAAATGTTCGACTGCTGCCCTGGCCAGCACATTCTCCAAATCTCTCACCAACTGAAAACGTCTGGTTAATGGTGGCCGAGGAACTGGCTCGTCACAATACGCCAGTCACTACTGTTGATGAAATGTGGTATCGTGTTGAAGCTGCATGGGTAGCTGTACGTGTACACGCCATTCTAGCTCTGTTTGACTCAAAGCCCAGGCGTATCAAGGCCGTTATTACAGCCAGAGATGGTTGTTCTGGGTATTGATTTCTCAGGATCTACGCACCCAAATTGCATGAAAATGTAATCACGTGTCACTTCTAGTGTAATATATTTGTCGAATGAATACCCGTTTATCATCTGCATTTCTTCTTGGTGTAGCAATTTTAATGGCCAGTAGTGTATGTATAGATACCGTTCTGCTCTCTGGAGTTGCGCCGACTGTTTACTTCACAGCTTTTTCCGCCTGGTATGCCTCCTCTGTAGGTGACCAGCTCATAGCTCCCATCAGTGCCACGTGACATCACTTTAAACGCCAATGGAATTGTAGCAGATAATATATATGTTGCACACTCATCATTAATCTAATTATAAGTTACGTACAATGACATTTCTGTCAATCCATCTACCTATTAGTGAAAAACGCTAGAAATTCTATTAAGTAGTTCCAAAGACTAGACTTAAGGAAACATATGGAAAAACACGGTGGAGGCCTTAATTACTTCATATGGAAAGACACGGCTTCATTTTTGGGCTCCCCTTCTCAGTCGGTAAAAAACGGAACTCCTATAGGATTGCCCTTCCGACTCTGTCTGTCCGTCTGTTGAGACCCCTTTCCCTCAGAAACTGGTAGAGGTATGAAGTTTAAATTTGTGTCAATTATGCGTGTCCTTGGCGGTGTAAAAATAAAAAAAACAAAAATAAGAAAAAGCTTGTAAGTGAGTAAAATAAGAAAAATGTGGCCATTTATATAATACATTTTGATACTCGGAGCCTCAATCACCAAAACCTATAGATGAACTATTTTCATACGTGTAGAGAATTTTGGTCTAACGGTAAATACGCTTTCCTCGAAAGCGGAGGTCTCGTGATCGAGTCTCGCTCGGACAACAGATTTTTTTAGTCTTCGTTTTAACCCAGTCTTCACGTCTCAACGACGTGAGGAGTCGACAGTATTGAGACGTCGTTGCGATTCCTCGTTAAATTGTAGGTCCCGTTTCCCCCATTGAAGAACTGGGGTTAGTTGGGCACACGCAAGTCGCCGAAGTGGCGGCCAACAGAAATACTTACACCTGGCTGCTGACCGGCACAAAATTATTACTGTTATTATCTGTACAGATAATTAAGTTTGTACGGAACTCTCAGAGCTCGTCGTACTCTCACTTGCCTTTTGTTTTTATTTTTTTTAGGCTGTAGCACTATAACACACAATTCATTTAGGCAACGACATGAAAAATGTTGTCTGTAGACAATAAGTGCTGCACCTGTGAGGGACGAGGAGCTGCACCTAACTGAGCAATACGTATTTTTCCGAGGCCGGACTGACGCCAGCTTGCGGTTTGGTACTCTGAAGCACTACAACTGTGTTGTAGCTCCCAGTGCGATGTGTTCGCCAGAAAATTTTTGTAGTGACTTCAGGGCCGCCTGAGAGCAAAGTATTAGGGTTGATCTATTAAAAACCACAGAGGTAGCTCCTAAAAAGTTAGAAAATACTAGTCAGTAAATATGTGATGGATTGTGTCATAACATCGTTGTTCTGAATATTCGCTAGTTGACATAACTCGATTACGATGTTCTATGGCCATTTGTGAACGTGTTCCAGATATTAACAAAGAGTAGAGTACGTTTATTGCCCAAAAAGTTATTTGCGTGAACCTGCAAACGCGTAGTTTCCATGTGTGAATGCAAACTTTCTCATGTGATTCCCTAGCGTTGTTGCCCTTGGGTCATGGGGTCCTGGATTCGATTCCCGGCAGGGATGGGGATTTTCTCTGCCGGGTACTGGGTATTTGTGTTGTCCTCATCATTTCAAAATGGCTCTGAGCAATACGCGATTTAACTTCTGAGGTCATCAGTCGCCTAGAACTTAGAACTAATTAAACCTAACTAACCTAAGGACATCACACACATCCATGCCCGAGGCGGGATTCGAACCTGCGACCGTAGCGGTCGCTCGGTTCCAGACTGCAGCGCCTAGAACCGCAAGGCCACTCCGGCCGGCCCTCATCATTTCATCATCATTGTCATTCGTGATAGTGGCTTGATTGGACTGCGTAAAAAAAAATTGGAGTGTGAAGAAATTGGGACTTCGTACGGGCCCTGATAACCGCGCAGTTGAGCGCCACACAAGCCCATCATCATCATCATCATCAGCAGCATCATCATCGTGTGATTACACTGACAGCTTGTCTAGGTTTCGTCGCGAAGAGATGTTTCGACAATTTTCAGGTCGCCATACTTCTCGCAGGTTTTTTTGTAGGTTTCTCCCGATATTGTAAAATGGTTCCAGAAATGAACCGGTGAATTAAGCCTAGAAAAGTTGTAAGACTATGTGGGTACAGTATATGCGACGCCTCACCTTGTCACCTTGCTGTAGTCCGCCTTTCTCTGCAGGCCCGCCCGGAACAGTCCACACGATGTAGGCGAACAGCCGGCCATCGGCTCCCGTCTTTCCTCCGACGACTCGCATTCCAAAGCCACGAGCTGCAACATACAAGTGTGATGGCGTTAGCCCATGACGCAGACAGGGGGTCGGGCGCATCAAATGTGCAGTGCACCACTCAAACATAGGTTAGATATGATTGTACCGACAGAGACTTTTGACAAGTGGCATCCAACCTATCGTTACTAGTAAATGTAAGTTTCAACTATTAGGCATGTAATGTATCTGGAATCATGTCAGATCGATACTGATATAAAAAACACATCTTCAATTACTGATCATTACGTACTGTAAATTGAAATACAACCAAAGCTTACAGAACAAATTACAGGAGAAATACAACAACATTGGAGCACAACAGGTTCACATCTCTAATAACACATTTTGATATGTGTTGAGATACACTACCGAACCAGAAGTATCCGGACACCTATTAACGGAGATTAATATATGGTGTTCCCACTCTTCGCCTCTATTACAGCTTGAACTCAGCTGGGAACACTTTCGATAAGGTATCTGAATGTCTGTGGGGGAATGGGAACTCATTCTTCTTCAAGAGACGGAATCAGTAATGTTGGCCGCTGGAGTCTGGAGCAATGTCCCCATTCTAAATAGTGCCAAAGGTGTTCCCATGGCTCCAGATCGGGATTCTGGAGAGGCCAGTCCATCTCAGGGATTTTAGTACCCACAAACCAGTGGTTCACAGATCCTACTTTATGGCAGGTGCACTGTTACGCTGATACAAACAATCAACATCTCTGAACTGTTCCTCTACTGTACGCAGTACACGATATTGCCAAATGTATTCATATCCTCCCGCATATAGCGTTTCCTTAAACGCAATAAGAGACCATGCCCTAACTACGAAAAACACCGCCATACTGTTGCACCATTTCCTCCGTACTTCAGTTTTGGCGCTATACACGGTGGGCGGTAACGTTCGCTGTTGGGCGGGGAGTTCATTGTATACAGGTTGAGCCATGCGCTCACTCGTATCAATACCTATGCTTGAGGAACCTCTTTGGATTTCGTTGTTTAGCTACTGTTTCCGTGGCGTCTCATGAGGTGGCGACTCTGCGGCGCCTCGAGCGACGTATAAGTGCGCACGAAACTCACACAAGGGTGCGTCTGCTGGGGTTGAGTAACGCTCAGAGATTCTTCTTGGATCGCGACCTGGTATTTGGAGGGTATTTACTTTGGGTCTACTAGAGAGTCGGCACTTCCCTCAGTCTGTGCTGTGCCGAACTATACTCTGTTGGTAGACCTGTTTCCTGGTGCCTTTGGATGGCGGTTGTGCCCACGTACACCAAGGCAGACAGGCCTCGACATAGGCACTTCCGTGTTTACTGAGGCTTGTGTCATCAGCGGCACATGATATTTCTGTACTAGTTACTAGTGTGGAACAGATATATGGTAAGTATGATCACAATGACCACACATGTAAAATGACTGATTCTATTTGTTTACATTTCATATGATAATATATTATTCTGGAATATCTTACATCACTGTTCCACTGGGCTGTACAACAAACGAAAGTGCTCACGCAATTTATGACGGTGTACCCACCGTTTGGTGGATTTACTAACCAATGTATATTGTTTTGATTTGAAGATAGCTTGTACGTAAGAAACAAAATAAAATAGCGATCTTGAGTGGCACACTTCTCGTGACAATGACGCATTTCATATCCACCCAGAACATCGCCCGTTACCACTGCATTGTAGACATTTCGTGGTACCACAGAGATTAACACGGTTCGATAAAAGAAGACAGAGCTCCACCAGAGCTAGAGTCCGTCATCTGCGTACCTCACTCTCTTCTCAGTGTGAGCATTGCTGTATATGAAACCGAACTGGCGTAAGTTACTCATTCGCCGAGATGCCTTGACGATGTGTGCATCATGTATTCTGCTGGGGTCCTACCATTTACAAAACTGTTTTAGATGCAGAGAGAGACTAGGCCTATAATATGAACGTTGATGTTCTACGCGGTCAAACTGTGCTTCGTGGTGGACGTTTAAATTTTACTTTAAGTGGTGTTGAAGTTGTTCCTGGGACAGCATGGCTTAACGTTGCCATCGGTCGTATTGATTCTGTATTACGATCATTGTTACAAGTTTGGAAAACTTTCCATCTTATGATTTGATTGATTATGAAACTTTTACGATTTCTCAATATGAAAAAGGCGGCCGCAGCTGATATCTCTGGCAATTTTTTTATCGATAGACGTATGTATATATGGGCACATCGTAAGTGTAAATTATCGACAGACAACAATGTAATGCATTTATTGGGGGTATGACGTTTAAACTGATCGGTGATATGACTTTCTATAATAGTATTTAGGAACCTGTAGAAATTGGAGATGTAATATAATAAGACAAAGAAAAGAAAAGTCTCTAGTAATCCATCAAGTGGGACTCAGCCGGACACGTAGAACTTGAATAATGATGACAAAACAAGCTGCTGTGTTTGGATCTAACGTCCTTCATTCTTTTTTAGAATGTGCTACCAGTTTCATCAGCACATGGTGTCATCTTGAGGCCCCAAATGTAACCTGCCATCCACAACTGTTATCATGTGCAGTGAACAGAATCGTATGCAGTGGACCAAAATTAACATGCTGGGCTTATTATTGCCACGGAAGGTACGGAATTCAGTTAATTTTGGCCCGCTGCATACGATTCTGTTCATTGCACACGAAACCGGTTGTGGATGGCAGGTTACGTTAGGAACCGGAAGATGACACCTAGTTTTGTCGAAACCGGTAGCAAGTTTTAAAAAAGAATAAACGGCGTTAGATCCAATTACAGCGGCTGGTTGTGTCATAATTATTCAAGTAAGAAAATAAAATGTCGTATGGGATGGTTGGTTGGGGGACTCCGTTGGTTCAACCGCCTATCTGCGACAGGTTTTCCTCCTCCAAGCACAACGCGTCTTTTGCTAAAGTTGTTTGAAAATTTTGTCATAAGTGGATTTGTTGAGCGTGGGTAATGGTAATTGATGTTTGTATATGTTCTGATATAGTGGTGTCCCTCTTGTGTCATATGCTGACGAGAAAAGGGAGAAGATGAAACACTGTGCTGGGACATTGTCTGCTTCTATCGAATTTCACCTACGGGTCCACAGACGGAAGGAGAAATATCTGCGAATACAAGGTCGCATGCGCTTCTTGAAGAGAAACTGCGGAAAGTTTCGGAATTGGTTTCAGGACGTAAAGTCTTATTGTCAGGAAACTTGCACCGCCCCTCTTATCCCCTTTGCCTGCGAAATACTAGCGGTGGAAATTTCTCCCACCAACAGAATTAGAAGCTGCTACCTTCGAGTCGAGAGCCACCACACGGGAGTACGTTAGCAGCCTCGGCAACGGCGGCGAGTTAAAGGACAAAAGTCAGTGTAATTACGGTATCGTGTTGCCACCTAATTTATAAAACGGTTAGTGGAATTCTGAATCGCCTCCAAGTGAGCCGTTCCGTTGGTTCTGTTAGGTTGTATTCGGTTTTCCTGTATTCTTTGGTATCTTTTATTCCCGGCGCATTTCTGACTTTGAACTGGGGAGAAAGACGAACAGCAGAGTGCTTCATTCGACAACCACAGTGCCATTTCAATATGCAGACCTCGTAATTTTTAAATTTCTCTTCTAATTTTCAAGCACATACGCATTTTGTATTTATATACTCCTATAACTACGTTTATTATGCATTCATGTTCCTTTTCCCACTTCTGATCATGTCCGATACACAGAGTGCGTATTTGCGTATGATACTTCAAAATGTTTTGGTTCGAGAAGACGAGCTCTTTTAATGGTAGTGACAGATTTACCAACTTTTGACTAGAGCTCACTTAGAGTTATACTGGGCCAAAGAGACATAGTGACATTTAGTCAGCAGTTACTACGTGGGATGTTACAAGTAGCCGGGACGTATTTTCTTTCAACTTTTCTGGTGCCGCTTGTAGACTGCGGTCCGGTAGCATCGAGCAGCACTGCACCCTAGGTATTCGGTAAGTGAACGCGTCCTTTCAGGTCAACTGTAGTAGCATAAGTTAGAAATTTGCAGAGTATAGGACAGTGTAATTTGAGGTTCTAAGGCGTTTATTTCAGGCGTAATATAACAAATTATACTGTACAGTTCATTTCAGTTAGGCAATGGTGTCAAATTCCGTTTCATTAGTCTGATCCTTTGTCTTACCGTATCTTAGCGACGGATATCTCATTTCAGTTAATGTGGATCTCGTGTGAATGTATTGTGCATTTTCTATGTATTCGTGCTAGAATTATTTGTCTGTTGTTCTTTCTCTTCCATTTCGCGTGTTTGGCTTTCTTGTGAGATAATGAATCGTCACCACAATCTTCTCATGTGGTATACTGAGCTTTCAGCTCTACTAATTCATCCTCTTCAGCCTCTTTTGCTGTTGACCTTTTAATAATCTTCCGTATCAGAGTAAATTTGTTTTATTCGAACATCTTTCGCGAGTTGTGTGTTTTGCGTTGTGTTTTTTATCTTACTTGAGTTAGATCACGTACGTTCTCGGCACGTGGTTAGCCCTCAAAACACCATAATCATTTATTCAACTTCGTCGTTCAATCTAAATTCCTTATCACGCTCCAAATTGCTTTTGTTCCGAATGTTTCCGTATTTTTCGTTTTTCCGGGGCTGGGAATTTCTATGCAAGTTACTGACCACGCCGTTGACCGTTAAAATCTTATATAAGTTTGGCGTATAAAAGTACTCTTATACGTTCTATTCTTCTCTCTACACGGACTGTTAATACGAATGTTCGAGTGCATGTGCTGTGTGCTTATCCTACATACCCTCCACTTGTTGAACTATGATTCATGAAGTGCGTATTGTATTGTCTAATGAGTATCACGCAACAAAATTCCCCTGCAATTCTGAGTTTCATTTAATATCTTAGAAGGAAGTAACAGCCAAAACCTAAAGGAAGAACCCGCTGCTGGTTCCCGACTGTCCTACCAGACGTGGAAGACTTTTTGAACAGGCGATGGAAACAAAACTTGAAGCGGTGGGGCTACATTACTGGAGATGCAACCTGCGAATGTGGAGAACTACAACATAGTCTGCCCGAAATTGCCTGATACCTGCGCGCTGGAAGACCTGGTTTAAGCAAATTTCCCAGCAATCAAGACTGTCGAATTTTGGACTTCAAAATCAATTTGACAAGTAGAAAGTCTAATGCGTATATTGTTGATATTATATTGTATTATTCTGAATTTGTAAGTAACTGTTCTGTACTGTCTTGGACGCGAAAATAACAATACCATAAAATAAATATTCAGTTGTTTCTTAATTGAGAAGGAAATTTCCAATCTACCCTCATCAAAGCCATCCACTTATCAGCAATCTCAACAGTGATTTGATTTTTAACATTTTATTTTATGAACTTAATTCAAGAATATTGTAGTTCTGATTAAATGTTTATCACAGAAATAATTTTCCAACAGTTCGTTTTAATTTTAATGGAATTCATTATTCATCAACTTCTGGCGGAAGAAAAGCTGTGATGAGGGGGCGTGAGTCGTGCTTGGGTAGCTCAATTGGTATGCCGGCACGGTAGGTCAGCGTGTTCGGTCAGAGGGCCGATTGTCCTCTGTAATAAAAAAACTGAGTAAAGGAATTAACGATCAACTTGAACGCATGTCCTGTGACGTCCACCCAGACCAAACGAAATGAACAATACATAACAAAATTATAAAAGAAGAATTCGTAGAGCACTTGCCCGTGAAAGGTAAACGTCCCGAGTTCGAGTCTCGGTCCGGTACACAGTTTTAATCTGCCAGGAAGTTTCTTATCAGCGCACACTCCGCTGCAGAGTGAGAATCTCATTCTGGAAACACGCCCCAGCTGTGGCAAAGCCATGTCTCCGCAATATTCCTTTTTCCAGTAGTGCTAGTCCTGCAAGTTTCGCAGGAGAGCTTCTGTGAGGTTTGGATGGTACTGGCGGAAGTACAGCTGTGAGAAGGAGGCAGGGGTTGTGCTTGGGTAGCTCAGTTGGTAGAGCACTTGCCCGCGAAAGGCAAAGTTCCCAGTTCGAGTCTCGGTCCACCATACAGTTTTAACATGCCAGGAAATTTCATATCAACGCACACTCTGGTGCAGAGTGAAAATCTCACTCTCGAAACTGCTAAACAATTTGATTGAGGGTTACTCATAATAAAGGAGCATCAAGTTCCCTTTCATCCGGACCATCCGGTAGGAAGCGTAGGTGAAAACTGAGTAGGAATAATTCAACACTAATGATTTTGTGTATGCATTGAGCGAGAAACGTTGTGTAGCAACACAACCTTAACTTCTAACCAAACGTGACATGTAAATGAGTCTCATATTACTATTCAGTAATTATTGTATTGAAGATATCGTCTCCAGTGGCATCTGACGGGCAATTTTATGAGAGTAGAGACTAGAATTAATAGAACTAACCGAATACTTGACAGACAATGTCTACACGGTCATTTAATTCTTGTATTCTCAACCACGCACGATGTTCTTAAGGTGTAACTGGAAAACTGGAAGCTTGAAATGAACTGAAAACCACCGCGCGGTCACCGTTTGATCTGTAACTAATAAACGTATATGTGAACTAAAAATATACTCAGTTTCTCTCAAAGGGACACTGTTTTGACCTTTTCTATATCGAATCATAATTAATGTCAACCGCATATCTGAACGAGTAATGGAACACATCATTTATTTGCTATCATCTGTAATGCGGTAATTATAATGTGCTGTCATGAAAAACTGTCGCCGAAAGTTGGCAACTGATACCTAATTTCGCCTACTGAATGCGTCCCCACACTGGGAAGCTGCCAGCTGTCGTTTCTGTCCTCGATTGATGATTTGCAGGCTTAGTCACTTGTGTACCCTTCGCACATCGTTTAAATTACACATCCATCTGTAAATTAATTAAATCATTTATCTCATACCAATTAGGAAGTAATTTTATAGATTCTTTCAAAATAACCATGGTTAACTGTTGTACGAGTCTCAGTTCCGTACTTGAAATATTTTCGGAGATATTCAGAATTACCTAAAAACCAAATTTTATAGCTTACCCCTGAGAACTGTCGTAGTTTTTTATGGTCTTCAGTCCTAAGACTAGTTCGCTGCAGCTCTCCACGCTAGTCTATCCTGCCCAAGCCCCTTCACTTCTGAATAACTACTGCAACGTACACTGAGGCGACAAAAGTCATGGGGTACCTCCTACTATCGTGTCGCAGCTCCTTTTTGCATCGCAGTGCAGCAAATCGACGTGACATGGACCCAACAATTTACTGGAAACCCCTGCAGAAAAATTGAGACATGCTGCCTCTATAGCCGTCCATAACTGCGAAAGAGTTGGCGGTGCAGGATTTTGCTGACGAACCGGCCTCTCGATTCTGTCGCATAAGTGTTCGATGGAATTCATGTGATCTGAGTAAGAAAATCATCCGCTCGAATTGTCCAGAATGTTCCGACGTGGCCTGTTGTCATCCGCAAAAATTCCATAATTGTTTGGGAAAATGAATCCCATGAATGGCTGCAAATGGTCTCCAAGTAGCCGAACATAATCATCTGCAGTAAACGTAACCCACACAATTATGGGGCCACCACCAGCTTGCACAGTGCCTTGTTGACAACTTGGGTTCACAGTTTCGTAGGGTCTGCACCACACTCGAACCATACAATCAGCTCTTACCAACTAAAATCGCGACTCATCTGACTAGACAACGGTTTTCCAGTCGTCTTGGGTCAAACTGAAAACGTGAAGAGCCAGGGATAGGCACTGCAGGCGATGTCGTGCTGTTAGCGAAGCCACGTCGGCCGTCTTCTACCGTAGGGCTATGGCGTATTTCACCGCACAGCCCTAACGGATACGTTAGTAGTACGTCCTAGATGGATCTCTAGGGTTAATTCACGCAGTGTTTCTTGTCTGTTAGCACTGACAACGCTACGCAAACGCCGCTGCTCTCCGTCGTTACGTGAAGGCCGTCGATCACTGCGTTGCCCGTAGTGAGAGGTAATGCCTGAAATTTGAAATTCTTGGCACACTCTTGACGCTGTGGATCTCGGAATATTGGATTCCCTAACGATTTCCGAAATGGAATATCCCATGCGTCTAGCTCCAACTGCCATTCCACGTTAAATGACGTGTAGTAATGATCGTAATTTCTTTCTTCTGGTATTGTAACTACATACATCACCATTCCCTTTGAATTGGAGTGTATTCTGTACAACAAACTTCATGACCTTCGTTTACTGTGCGATCCACTATCGGAATTTTTTCTTTTGTTGTTGTATAGAGCTTCCACTTACTGTGATAAATACAAAGGATGAGCAAATGTCTCTTGTAACCGGCTATACAAGAACAGAGTCGTATGCGAAATGTCGATTTGCATTTATGTGCCAAATTTCCCGATGTTCACGAAGACATACACAGCCTTAAAGTAGAACCTTAAAAAATAATGTACTGTACCGTGTTAGCAATGCGGGCTGTGGTCCTCGTTGTCGGTAGTGCCACTGGCTATTGCAGTCTATGCGTGACACAAAAGGTGTTCCCAAAACGCCATTTATTTTACCGAATCTTGACAGAATTTATCGCAGTATGTGAAAAAGTACAACAATTTACGTTGAAATTCTCAAAACTCTCGTTTGTTTTACATTAGCAAATTTCTGACGAGAGATATAGCCGGAGCACAGCCAGTCTCGACCTAATTTAACTGTGTTAAGGCGTAAATTACAAGAGATACAGCATGATGGCAGTTGTAAGCATTCTATAGTGTTAATATCTATCCCGCGAGTATCGATAGTCGCCTCTCTGGCAATCTGAGAGCCCAGTCGTACTCATTAATGGCTTAACTTCCGTGGTCCGTGTGTAATGCAGCGTCGGTGCTGCGACTGCAGAACTCAGTTTACAGTAATTTTGTTGAATTAATTGAAATTCTTGCCACGAATGTTGTGTATTTCGTATCAGTCTTGACGTCTGAGTATTGGTGATCCATATGAGAACGATAATCCCGAAATTGCGTGTCGTGTCTCGAGAACAACAACCAACCACGTCGTGTCCGTTGCGGAACAAGTAACGTGTACTGAATAATTATCCTGGCGAACATTAAAAGTGAGCGAGTGTGTGTGTGTGTGTGTGTGTGTGTGAGAGAGAGAGAGAGAGAGAGAGAGAGAGAGAGAGAGATAATCAGTTTCAGCAAATGTCACGAGCGTAGTTACTTTTCGTTCGGATATTATACCATCAAATCGGTGACACGTGCGCTCTTGAGTATAACTAACTACGTCACTAAAATGATAAATGACAAGTGTAAGACCTGTGTCACTCGTCTAGACTTACAACATCCTGTTTGAAGAGTGGATTTCATGTGTTTGTGTTCCAGGAATTTGTACTGAATGATTAACTTTTCGACAATAGACATTCCAACAGACTACGTGGCAGAGGCACCAATAATGATTACATATTTTACTTAATATGTTAGTTGTGAACACTGGAGCCCAAAAGTAATGTATTTGGTTACCAGAATGTATTTTGATCTTGTCAGATAAACTTGATATCATTGTGTGTGTGTGTGTGTGTGTGTGTGTGTGTGTGTTTCCTCAGCCACTTAAATGATAAAAATTACACTATTCCGCTTTTAGTTACAGTCGGAGAAGCAAGACTGTGAGGAAACCAGCCACATAGGGTTTAGGGATCTACTCGTGAAATGTCTAATCCTTTCCCTGTGTTTATGTAACCTCGTGGAGTGGTAAGGTCTTATGGGGCCAAATTGCTGAGGTCATCGGCCCCTAAGCCTACACAATACTTAGGCTAACTTAAACTAACTTACGCTATGGACAACACACACACCCATGCCCGAGGGAGAACTGGAACCTCCGACGGAGGAGCTTCATGGACCGTGACAAGGCTCCTTAGACCGCACTGCTACCCCGCGCGGCTTGTGCGGTTTATTTTGGATTAAGAAGGACTGGTAATTCATTTGTTTTAATCCCCGGGAGTATTATATGCCCTCCTTCAGCCAGATTGAATCAACCTCACATTATTCGATATTTCTAATGCGACTATTGATGCAACAGATCCCTATAGAATTGTTTATTAAAATTCATTGAACGATACTATGACATGAAGTTGCTGTCAGTTCACCTTCTGTGTTTCCAAGCGACGGAAGCTAATTCCGTGGCTGAGCACTGCACAGGATATTCTGAGCGAGCTCCTGCCTCCATAGTTTTCGCCAGCAGGACTTAAAACTGTAGAGAACTCGTGCTGACAGTTGTCTCCATCCCCGCGTGGCCCGTTACATAAATCAGCGGCGGCAGCAGAGGGCTGCCTGCCACGAGACGCCCTCTTTTTTTTAGCAGAAAGCGCCGAGCGGAAACATAATAAGAAGACGTTTCGCGCATCGGGTGGTAATTCAGGGCCGTGGTCGCTCTAGATTTACTGGCCTCTGCCCGCTACCCAGAAAGTGCTCTCAGTGAGCGCAGGAGGAGGGTGGGGGGAGGGGGGGGGGAAAGTGCGAAGGAAAGAGGCAGCTACTCATTTACGACCGCTTCTTGCTCCCGGGGCCTACGCAGACTAAGTTTCGAGACGAAGACGTCACTCTGTGTCTGACACATTTAAAATACTAGAATCGAAAACATTCTGACAAAAATCGCAACTCTACAGAAACATTGTTTTGGTTGATGGCAGTCATGAATTATTTCTGCCACTAAATACCGATCTGTACAGAACTGATGCTGAAAATGTATTATATGTACAGATGCAATGATAAGATAATGTAATCATTACAATGGCTACAATATATAAATAAATATTATCTCTATACATTTAGCCGAATCATGCAACTCGAAATTAAATCACAAAATACACATTAATTATCCTAAACAACAAAAAATCATTAATCCTCATTCATTAACAACTCAAGAAATGAAATGTCGGGTTGGTGTCGAAAACAAAGTGGAACAATCGTTCATCCCATTATTATAGGACCAAATTGAAGAGCAAATGTCCAAGGTCGTTGAACGTGTCAATACATGAAATTACAACATAAAAGTAATAACAGATAAAAATAAATTGTTTATGAACCCGAAAAAAGTCAGTCCATAAACTTAAGTAAACGTAACCAACAAGACAACAAGACACCTTAAATATTCAAGGACTCCTCGACAGAATATAACGAGTGATGCACGAGGAAACTCTTCAGTTTCGATTTGAAAAGCGCGTGGATTACTGCTAAGATTTTTGAATTCGAGTGGTAGCTTATTGAAAGTGGATGCAGCAATATACTGCACACCTTGCTGAACATGAGTTAAGGAAGTCTGTTCCAAGTGCAGGTTTGATTTCTGCCAAGTATTAACTGACTGAAAGCTGCTTATTCTTGGGAATTAGCTAATATTGTTAACAAGAAATGATAGTAAGGAATATGTATATTGAGAAGCCAGACTCGTGAACAGGGGTCGACAAGAGGTTCGTGGGCTTACACCACTTATTGCCCGAACCGCTCGTTTCTGAGCCAAAAATATCCTTTTAGAATGCGGAAAGTTACGCCAGAATATAATATCATACGACATAAGCGAATGAAAATAAGCAAAGTAGACTAATTTTCGTGTCGAACCATCATCTACTTCAGATATCGTTCGAATAGTAAAAATGGCAGCATTATGTCTTTGAACAAAATCCTGAATGTGGGCTTTCCACCACAATTTACTATCTGTCTGAACACCTAGAAATTTGAAATGTTCTGTTTCACTAATCATATACCCATTCTGTGAAATTAAAGCATCAGCTTTTGCTGAATTGTGTGTAAGAAACTGTAAAAACGGAGTCTTACTGTGATTTAGCGTTAGTTTATTTTATACAAGCCATGAACTTAGATCATGAACTGCACTATTTGAAACCGAGCCAATGTTGCACACAGCATTCTTTATTACCAAGCTAGTGTCATCAGCAAACAAAATATCTTAGAGTTACCCGTAATACTAGAGGGCACATCATTTATACACTCCTGGAAATTGAAATAAGAACACCGTGAATTCATTGTCCCAGGAAGGGGAAACTTTATTGACACATTCCTGGGGTCAGATACATCACATGATCACACTGACAGAACCACAGGCACATAGACACAGGCAACAGAGCATGCACAATGTCGGCACTAGTACAGTGTATATCCACCTTTCGCAGCAATGCAGGCTGCTATTCTCCCATGGAGACGATCGTAGAGATGCTGGATGTAGTCCTGTGGAACGGCTTGCCATGCCATTTCCGCCTGACGCCTCAGTTGGACCAGCGTTCGTGCTGGACGTGCAGACCGCGTGAGACGACGCTTCATCCAGTCCCAAACATGCTCAATGGGGGACAGATCCGGAGATCTTGCTGGCTAGGGTAGTTGACTTACACCTTCTAGAGCACGTTGGGTGGCACGGGATACATGCGGACGTGCATTGTCCTGTTGGAACAGCAAGTTCCCTTGCCGGTCTAGGAATGGTAGAACGATGGGTACGATGACGGTTTGGATTACCGTGCACTATTCAGTTTCCCCTCGACGATCACCAGTGGTGTACGGCCAGTGTAGGAGATCGCTCCCCACACCATGATGCCGGGTGTTGGCCCTGTGTGCCTCGGTCGTATGCAGTCCTGATTGTGGCGCTCACCTGCACGGCGCCAAACACGCATACGACCATCATTGGCAGCAAGGCAGAAGCGACTCTCATCGCTGAAGACGACACGTCTCCATTCGTCCCTCCATTCACGCCTGTCTCGACACCACTGGAGGCGGGCTGCACGATGTTGGGGCGTGAGCGGAAGACGGCCTAACGGTGTGCGGGACCGTAGCCCAGCTTCATGGAGACGGTTGCGAATGGTCCTCGCCGATACCCCAGGAGCAACAGTGTCCCTAATTTGCTGGGAAGTGGCGGTGCGGTCCCCTACGGCACTGCGTAGGATCCTACGGTCTTGGCGTGCATCCGTGCGTCGCTGCGGTCCGGTCCCAGGTCGACGGGCACGTGCACCTTCCGCCGACCACTGGCGACAACATCGATGTACTGTGGAGACCTCACGCCCCACGTGTTGAGCAATTCGGCGGTACGTCCACCCGGCCTCCCGCATGCCCACTATACGCCCTCGCTCAAAGTCCGTCAGCTGCACATACGGTTCACGTCCACGCTGTCGCGGCATGCTATCAGTGTTAAAGACTGCGATGGAGCTCCGTATGCCACGGCAAACTGGCTGACACTGACGGCGGCGGTGCACAAATGCTGCGCAGCTAGCGCCATTCGACGGCCAACACCGCGGTTCCTGGTGTGTCCGCTGTGCCGTGCGTGTGATCATTGCTTGTACAGCCCTCTCGCACTGTCCGGAGCAAGTATGGTGGGTCTGACACACCGGTGTCAATGTGTTCTTTTTTCCATTTCCAGGAGTGTATAAATAAAGATCCGGAGTGGCCCCAACACTGATCCCTGGGGCATCCCCCACTTGACCGAACACCACACAGACCCCATATCAGAGCCATTTTCAACATTGTGAATAATGACCTATTGCCGTACGTAACTAAAGTAAGAGGTGAACCAATTGTGAGCTACTCCCCGTATTCCATAATGGTCCAACTTCTGGAGCAATATTTTGTGATCAACACAATCAAACGCCTTATTTAAATAAAAAAAATATACCTAGCGTTCGAAAGCTTTTGTTTAGCCTATACAGTACCTCACAGAGAAAAGTGAATATAGCATTTTCAGTAGTTAAGCTATTTCTAAAGCCGAACTGTACATTTGATAGCAAATCTGTGATATAAAATGATCAATTATCCTTACATACACAGCCCTTCCAATAACTTTAGCAAACACTGATGGCACAGAAACAGGTGTCAAGTGGTCTACATTATCCTTTTCTCCCTTTTTATAAAGCGGCTTTACAACTGAATACCATAATCGTTCAGGAAACTGACCATTCCTAATGGAAAAATTACAAATTTGGCTAAATGCAGGTCTAACGTGTGCAGCACAGTACTTTAACCTTCTGCTAGGCACTCCATCATAACCATGAGAGTCCTTAGTCTTCAGTGATTGATTCAATCTCCCCCTTGTCGGTATCACAGAGGAGTATTTCAGACATCAATCTCGGAAAGGCATTTGCCAAGAGAGTTATATGATTCCCAGTAGAAGCTTGATTTTTATTTAATTCGCCAGCAATTCCCATAAAATGATTGTTAAAATACTGTACATATATGTAATTTATCAGCAACAGAAATATTTTTACTGCGAACTGACATTATATCGTCGACCTTGTGCTGCTGACCAGACGCTTCCTTCACAACCGACCATATGGTTTTAATTTTATTCTGTGAATTAGCTGTTCTATTTTCATACCACATACTCTTTGCCTTCCTAATAACATTTTAAGCACCTTGCAACACTCTTTGTAACGGGCTACTGCAACTTGATTGTGACTACTTCTAACATTTTGATATAATTCCCGCTTTGTTCTACATGATATCCTTATCTCACCAGTCAGCCACCCGGGCTACCTATTAATGCTAGTACCCCGTTTAGAACGTTATCATGGAAAGCAACTCTCAAAGAGCACGAGGAATGTGTTAAGGAAAGCATTATATTTATCATCTATGTTATCGTCACTATAGACATCCTGCCACTCTTGTTCCTTGACAAGGTTTAAAAACTCTCTGTCGCTGTTGGATTAACTTTCCTACATAGTTTAGAATTACATGTGGCATTTGTTTGAGTACAAAAACCTTTTAGTGTTAAAATTTGTGCATCATGGTCTGAAAGCCCATTCACGCTTTTACTAACAGAATGCCCATCTAGTAATGAAGAATGAATAAAAATATTGTCTACGGCGCTGCTACTGTTCCCCTGCACCCTTGTTGGAAAAAACACAGTCTGCATCAGATCATATGAATTTAGGAGATCTACCAACATCCTTTTTCTTGCACCATAATACACAAAATTAATATTGAAGTTACCACATATAACTAATTTCTGGTACTTCCTACCAAGTGAATCAAGAGCCCTCTCTAGCTTGAACAGAAATGATCTGAAATCAGAGTTAGGGGACCTATAAACAACAACAATTAGAAGTTTAGTTTCATTAAATTCAACTGCCCCTGCATAACCTTCAAATATCTGTTCAGTGCAGTGCCGTGATAGGGCTAAGGACTCAAATATAATACTGTTTTTTTACGTACGTAGCCACTCCCCCGCCCTATAAGGAACTCCTTGAAAAACAGCCAGCTAATCTGTACTCTGGTAAAGGAAGCCTCTGAATTGTCAAATTATTTAAATGGTGCTCATACATACAAATAATTTCAGAGTCAACATCTGTAGGCAGTTCACTAACTTTATCTCTAATACCTCTTATATTTTGATGAAATATGCTAATTCCTTCTCCACTTGGAAACTTGACTTCCTCTGAAGGTGAGCCCTTAGTTAGAGGGACTTCCTTTAAGCAGGTATACCTATCAGCTGACTTCAGTCTAAAAAAGGTGCAGCTCTAACAACAACTACTACAGGAATTTTTCCGGGAGTGATACCACCATCACCCACTAGACTGTCACCTATAAGCTTTGCCAGCCTCCCCTTCCCATACCAACTGAGGCGCAGGCCATGCCTAGTGAAACATGATCTGCTGATAGAACCAACTGGTACCACTGAAATGTGACCCATGCCCTCTGCCATCAGCGCCCTCTTCAGCCCCATGTTAACGCGCCTCAGAGCCGCATTAAGATGACGCCGATCATGATGCTGAAACAGTTGCACGAAATGCACATTCGTGCCACCAGTTTGAGTAGCTATCATTACCGGGTCACCACCTACTTCATATTCCCTGTCCCTATCCAGAATCTTCCCAGCTCCACCCACATCACTACCTGATCCTCCTTCGTAAAATTCCTACATAACTTCCCTATGCTCTCAGTCACCTGAGCCAACCCTGCACTAGACTTAACAATCCTGGTGACCTGGTACTCACTCCCCAACAGTTCCTGCAACTGCTGGCTCACACCAATACCGTGCGAACTACCTAGCAGCAGAACTTTCTTCTTTCTGTTAGACTTTGCAACTGATCTATGCCTCCTAACTGCTGAGGACTGCTGCATGTTCCCTACATCTACAGCTACTAGAGGCTCATCTCCACGCAACTCTGACAGTTGGTGAAATCTATTGCATATACTCAAAGTATAACTGTCTGAATACGTCCTCCTCCTAGCTGCCTTCTTGCCAACTGCCAGTTCATCTTCCCCACCACCCTTCACTCTCCTGAACCTATCTTGTTCCTCCTTTGGGCGTTGTAACTGCACTTGAAGGGCACAGATCTTACGCCCCTGTTCCTCTATCAACTTATTTCTACTAAAATTCTGCATTACCAGGGGCGGATCTCTCTAGAATGTCCAGTGACTTCCCCACTGCGTCCCCCCCCCCCCCCCCACCAATGAAAATAATTTGAACAAATCCCGCCGGCCGGAGTGGCCGCGCGGTTCTAGGCGCTACAGTCTGGAGCCGAGCGACCGCTACGGTCGCAGGTTCGAATCCTGTCTCGGGCATGGATGTGTGTGATGTCCTTAGGTTAGTTAGGTTTAATTAGTTCTAAGTTCTAGGCGGCTGATGACCTCAGCAGTTAAGTCGCATAGTGCTCAGAGCCATTTGAGCCAACAAATCCCACACCGTAATCTACTACTCACAAACCTACGACAGAGCCCACACTTCTCACTCGTGGTATAATTTTACAGTTACTGAAAGAAACTCTACGTCTACGTTACCTAAGTTCAGTTACACCAGTAGAACTATTTACAGAACTAACAATAGCGGTCTCGAAATTTTCTGACCACTAACAAAGCAACTACTTATATTAATACTACTACACCAATATCAACAAAACTTCACAAAATTATTAGCTAAAACCAAAAATTCAAGAGGTCACTGGAACATGCAACGAAGTTAAAACACTGAATGAAAATTCTACTGAAATATTTCACTAGAAACAATAAGAAACGTCAGCTGAAAACTAAAGCACGAGATTTACCAAACGACTTCAACGCACAGAAAACTCTAAAAAACACAGCGAGCGAACGTTTCCAAAAGTTTATTAAATTGTTGCTTCACCACAAACAGCACGAAACACTGCTGAAAAATATTAAAGTTAATAGCTGTATAACAGTGCACAAATAACTTTGTCAGTACTTAGCTTTATACGCGCTACAGCTGCAAGTACACGCCGCAATATGTAAATACACCACTGAGGCGTGAATCTTGAACGAACGATGAAAGCACACTCACGAATAACGGACCACTCGAGTCAATAACACAAGAAGAAAGACTGAGATTAATGAAAATCCACTAATAAGTTACTTTTACAGCAAATATTAACACAAAGAAACTTTAAAATAAGTAACTGAAGACTAAAACATTATAAAATATTGACGAGCAACTTCAACAGCAGTCCAGCACACGTGACGTCACGCCACGTCTTCAATGAGAGCCCTTGAAAGTCCTTGGAGTGTCTGTGATGGAACAGGACGACCACGAACACGCATCTCTAGCACGTCCCACACATGCTCAATATAGTTTAAATCGGGACTCATCGCTGGCCAGTCATTAGTTTCAATGTCCATGCTTTGAAAGACGTCCCTGGTGATCCCCACCAAATGGGTCCTGGAAAATCATGCTTGAGAAGAAATTCAGGGCCACCACCTTATGTAGCAGCCACCACATGGTCCAACAGGATCTATTCGATTTACTGCCTGGCGGTAATGCGACCAGGGACTACGAGAAGATCCATAATGGTGTCAACAGTGATGTCTTTCCAAAACATCACAGAATCTTGATTGAATCTATCGGTTTCCTGGACAACATATGGCAGGTACTGCTCACCGTAGTGCCTCCACATACGAACAAGGTCATCACGTTGCGTCAGAGGAAATCTGGACAAATTTTTCCTTTGACGGAATTGCCAGTTGACTTGAGAACGCCGGAAATGAAGGTGAATTGATATTATCACGTAAAGCGGAGTAGTCGAAAAGATCTTCTGGGTTGTAAGGTTCTTTTCGTTACACAATCCTTACACTACGATCGGTCACTGCGCTTTCGCTGGCCCTTCTGAGATCATCTTGCAGTTCTCTGGCGGTAGCCATGTGATGCCCCAACGCACAGAATATATTGGTGGTGTCCACAATCTATGGATGACAGATGGAGAGACATTCTCATCTGCAGCAAGACGACAGAAAATGCTTGCTTCTTGGATCAAACAGACTGTCCTTGCAATTTTCACTGCATTAATAAGTCGCATTACACGTACTTGGTTAAGTAAAACGTCCACAAATGACAATGCCATACGTGCTGCTCACTAGAGGACACTGGAACTTCAGTACTCACTTTCTTCGGAGGAGTTACTTGACACTGTAATGCTTAACCCGGCTGATAGATGACGAATGACTTTACTTGTTGCATGCATTGACTGCGAAGTTCTCAGGCTTTGCATGACAACAAGTACCGCTCTTATCAATACAGGGTTAATGTACCGAAAGTTGATATGTGTTCCCATAATTCTTTTGGGCAGTGTATGATATCGGAAATTATTGTACAACTGAGTAGTACATGCTGAATAACACGAATGAGAAAATTAATACCGGCAAACAGACAAACAAATGATGCTGATTTCAGAAAAATTGGGTTATTTATTCGAGAGAAAGGGCATCACAAATCCAGCAAGTCAAAAATACGTCGGTCCACCTCTGCCTTCTTGCAAGCAGTTATTCGATTTGGCATTGATTGACAGAATTGTTGGATGTTGTTCTGAGGGATATTGTGTCAAGTTCAGTCCAATTGGCGCGTTATATTGTCAGAATACCTCAACAGGTTGAAACACCCTGTCCATAATGCTCCGAAGGTTCTCAATTGATGAGAGATTCGGCGACCTTGCAGGCCAAAGAGGGATTGGCAAGCACAGAGACAGGTGTGTGGGCGGGAAAGTCTTACTGAAATGTAAGTCCATGACGGCTTGCCATGAAGGGCAACAAAACGGGGTATAGTTTGTTGTCGACGTACCACCATCCTATAAGGATACCATGGGTGAACTGCTATACAAAGAAATGACCCCAGACCATCACTCCTGGTTGTTGGGCCATGTGGCGGCTGACAGTAATGTCAACATCCCACCACTGGCTGGGTCGTATCCAGACAAGTCTTCGGCCTGGTGACTCATTAACTTGAGTAGAATTGGATTCAATGATGAGTCCCGCTTCGAACTGAGCCCCGACAACAAGTGTGGGCGCGTCTCAAGACGCCTTGGACAGCAGTGGGATACAAACCTGAGAGTCTCTAATCCTACAAGCCCACAACTGGGAGAGGTGGTCCTGGGTGCTATATCTGGACCAAAGAGAGGTCAGGTGGCACGCTCTTCTCACATGAGAGCAGATTCAGTCTCGGTGTAGGGCGCGCAAAATGCCATGGCTACTAGATGTGCAGCTGGCCGGGGAAGATTGGGGACAGCAGCAGTGGTGGGGGGCGGTCAGAGCGCTGTAGGCGAAGCGCTGAGCGCTGGATGGGAAGTACAATTCTAAACTGAAGCCCACACTCACATTTTATTGTAAATATTAAGTGGGGCCCCTCCAAACCCACACTTGCATGGTGACCGTTCAAAAAGATCTATTGTGACCTCTGCTTTTGGTATTATCTAAAAATAATTTCGCCAAAAATGCAGCGATTTATTTTCGTCTCGGTTGTTAACCAATTTTAACGTTCAGAGAAGCGTTATGAGTGGCGAATTTTGAGTAAAACCTACACATTTTTCCTGTTGTGATGTCAAAATTTGCTTCTTTTGTCAAAACACAGTGGAGTTTATACTGTCTCACCTCACTAACAAGTTTCGCAGACACAGCTGCAAGAGAAACTAAAACAGCATTTTATTAAGTTTATTAAGTGGGTAACTCAGTAAAAATAAAGTCAATAGCTTATAAAAAAGCACATCCTCGGTAAAAAAAAAAACCAGTAATGTCTTTACATATATTGTTCCAAAACCCATAGCCTTTCTCGTTTTACCAGTTGTCGAAGGCCTATAAAAATTACATTCTTCCACCGAAAAAGTCAGTAGTTATGAAGTTTTACGTAATAACGATATTCTAAAACACTCTTCTCTTTGCGTTCTGTGTTTTGCCAAGATCTCATTTTGTTATCTGAAGCCGTTTATGAAATATGGGGAAATTCTGCATATTTATCTCTGGTTTTATCGCTGGCGATGTGCGATCGCAAATGAGTATGCTACATCAGATCCGTTTTTTCAAGATTGATGACAGATAGATACCTCTGCCCAAGTCCAAAGAAAAATTCAATACGTTGGCTAAATTTCATACTCAACAACCTATTGGGAATATGCACCAACTGAAAAATCATAGCGACCGCTATTTTTCATTTCACATTTCTCCGAATTTCGCGCACTGTCTTATTTTCACGTAAATATAACAATAACTATGACCATTAACGAAATGATGGGCACATAGTCATAACCCTGACATGTAAATCTATAAGTAAAACAAAAATGATTTTTTTTACCGAATATTTTCTGTAAAATCATTTGAGAATGACTGTCGGGTGCCTGCTTCAGTCTGTAATCGCAGACTGGCCGGAATGTGGAAGACTCTTATCAGCCTCCCATTCCGAACAAACGAATGAACTCGCCAGCGCTTTCGACGAAAATTGGTCACTGCGCATCGGCCACCGTACCCTGAGTGAGCTATTCTCATTCTGGACAACCCCTCGTATGGCGAGAGATAATGCACCTATGAACATCGCCGAACATGACTCTTTTGGTGAGCGAAGGGTTAAGGTATGGGGATCCATAATGCTGAACAGACATACTGACCTTCAGATCTCTGAACACGAGCTGTGCGGGGTAGCCGCGTGGTCTTGGGCGCTTTGCCACGATTCGCGCGGCTCTCCCTGTCGGAGGTTCGAGACCTCCTTCGGGCATGGGTGTGTGTGTAGTCCTTAGCGTAAGTTAGTTTAAGTTAGATTAAGTAATATATAAGCCTAGGGACCGATGATCTCAACAGTCTGGTCCCATAGCAACATACCACCACCTCAACCATATCATCGGTGAACGTTATTGTGACACTGCACCTTTTCCGTTTGTGCGTCTTTTCAGGGGTACATTCGGCTATGACTTCATCTTTATGGATGATAAAGCTGAACGAACGACTGCATGGAAGAGCGCAGATGGAGAAGTTCTTGGAACGAGAAGATATTCTACGAGCGGACTGGTGTCCCCATTCCCTCGTCTTAATTCCCATCGAACATGTGTGGGATTCTTTGGGGAGACATACTGCAGCACGTCAATATGTACCAATCACTACGCAGTTGTCAATCACTCTGGAGGAGTAATGGAACGCACTACTACAAGAATTCCTTACGAGCTTGTGGCCAGCATGCGACACATTGCACAGCATGCACTGTCGTTCGTGCTGATCATATCCTCTATTACGATTGATCTCCCATCGTAAATTGCGGTGACTTCAGTGTTATTACTGTCACTGAATAAAACTATTTGTGTACTTCTTTCACTTACCTTCTGTGCTACAATGTAACAGTTCTTTCCGTGTATGTCCCAAGTGTCATCGAGTTATGTCGGTTGGCAGTGACACACTATGTGAAAACTAATTTCTTTCTTCAGTTTAACATAACGGTAGAGACAGTTTCTGAACAATAAAAATAGAATCATTTTAGGGTAGTATGGTGTTCGTTTATTAGTTACAGTCTTTAGAAAACGAGGTACGCAAAAGCTGCATGAAAAAAAATTATGATATTTCAACGAATCCATGGTTTTATGTCAATTAAAAGTAATAAAAGTTTCTCAAGCTTCCAGCCACGTCAGATGGACCACGACCTTTCGGCGGAGTGTTCCTTTGCCATTATCAAGTGGTGACTGTAATGTCAATTCTGCTCCCGTTCACCTATAGCCGCGCTACCGACCATTACGTCACTAGTGCCCAAATCAGCGCCATATACTCGTGACGTACAGTTTTTGCTATGCGCCCGCCGCACCCTTCCGATTGCCGGCTCGCAATCTGCTCGTGGCTGTAGGGGACCGCTTTTATAGAGGGCATTATACGAATTTGAATCTCGGTCGCTTCTTCTTTAACGCTGTCCCAGAAACCTCTGGTCGTTTAATAATAGATGTCTCATAGACTGCAGTCCGGTGTCTGTTTTTCCAGAGCATATTCTGCTACTGCTAATTCCTCAGTACACCGTAGGCAAAAACACCTCTCGTGTTCATTAGTGCGCACCGTTTGTCCGACATACTCGTAAAACGGTACATTGCCACACGGTACTTCGTATACCCTGTCATTCTGAGGCTTACATCATCTTGCTCATGTTTCTCTAGTTATAGAATTTTTGTGGGAGACCTGAAGACTTAACTCATTTTATTCCTATTTCCTGTTACTGAGCCACAGAACAACAAAAGCGCAAGCTGTTTCACGTCCTGCTAGGGGGCCGTCTGTTTACGTGTCTTCATTTAAAATGACTTTTGTAATTTGCCGATTGCTGCAGCTGTTTGCCTGGTACATTTTTCTTAACTGTCTCAGTTGTTGCGTCTAAGCTGACTTCGATGCACTAAGGTCTTCAGAACATAATGTTTCTGAGCGCGGTGGTGATAGCAGGCAGATTGCAGATACTGGTCCCTGTGGGACAGTTCCCGGTAAACACAGTGGCTGAGACACCTATTTCCTTTTCGATGGAGGACGTCAACAAATGGCAAAGCACCGTCCGTCTCTACCAAAATCGGAACCTAGATGGTGTCACAGATGTTGCTGATGTGGCCCATGAACTCTCCCAGCTTTTCACATCCGTGAGGCCAGTCGACCTGACAATAAAAGAAACTAGGCTCTGTAAGAGTCGTTCCAAGCTGATTATCTGAATCTTCTTCATAAACGCATTCGGCATACCTGAAGCGAATCTTCTTATCGCGCCGTCCGTCTGGTTAAAAGATTTAGCACCAACCAAAAGAATACAATGGCGTCAGAATGTGCTCAATTAAATTAGAAACAGTCATCAAAGAACTACGAGAGCAGATCTGTACAGTATTTTAATAACACTGATGGCGTCTCGGTTGGAAGCCTAGATGATATCTGAACACCCTTTTCAGTAAACGTAATGTGAACATCAATATGAGTAGAAATCACTACACAATTTTACGAAAACCAGCATTAGTACTCGCAGGTTTCGGGAAGAATATTTGCCGTTACAACAAGTAAGACTGAAGGTTCAAATGGGGACAAATGTCTCTGAGCACTATGGGACTTAACTTCTGAGGTCATAAGTCCCCTAGAACTTAGAACTACTTAAACCTAACTAACCTAAGGACATCACACACATCCATGCCCGAGGCAGGATTCGTACCTGCGACCGTAGTGGTCACGCGGTTCCAGACTGTAGCGCCTAGAACCGCTCGGCCACACGGGCCGGCCCCCAAGACTGAAGTAAGAATTTAAAAAAGGCAGAATCTGATTCTTAAAGTGTGGTGTCACCGCCAGACACCACACTTGCTAGGTGGTAGCCTTTAAATCGGCCGCGGTCCGTTAGTATATGTCGGACCCGCGTGTCACCACTGTCAGTGATTGCAGACCGAGCGCCGCCACACAGCAGGTCTAGAGAGACGTCCTAGCGCTCGCCCCAGTTGTACAGCCGACTTTGCTAGCGATGGTTCACTGACAAATTACGCTCTCATTTGCCGAGACGATAGTTAGCATAGCCTTCAGCTACGTCATTTGCTACGACCTAGCAAGGCGCCATTATCATTTGCTATTTATCTTGTGATGCATGTACTGTCAGACCGATGTTCACCAATTATGAATTAAAGTTAAGTATTCCAGTAGTTACCTACGTTCTTTACTACTATAAATTCCCTTAACTGTTCCAGACCTCACGCCAGCCTGCGTGAGCTTAAACGTGTGTCTTTCGGCTTCCTCAGAGTGGCTTGGTTGTCTTGCCAAGTCACAACAGTTTGGCAACGAGAATTTTGCGTTCGTATTAATTTACTTGTGTCATGGCTTCGCCACATTCTCCAGATGTACTGTCCGAATTTTATCGCTTGCAGAATCAGCAGACGCAGGCCTTATTGGATGGCCTTGGACAGCTCGTGCAGGGTCAACGGGCACTGCAAAACGATACGGCAGCCGCCGCTTCACCGCTACCGCTACCACAACACGCAGTTGCACCACCTTTTCGTCCTTTTGATGCGGCACTGGAAACCTGGACGGAGTGGTCACGCCAATTTGGATTCCATCTCGCCGCCTACAGCATTCAAGGTAACGAGCGGCAGCCTTTCTTATTATCGTGCGTCGGTGTGTCCACATACCATGTGATAGTCAAATTATTTCCTCGAGGCGACGTAGCAACTCTGTCCTACGAAGAAATTTTGTCTGCATTAGATGCATATTTCAAAGAATCAGTCAATGTAGTTGCGAAAAGGTATACCTTCTTTCGTACAAAACGTACGGCAGGTCAGACTAATAGGGAGTGGGTTGCAACCTTGCAAGGCCTTACTAGGGATTGTGCTTTTGAGTGTCAATGTGGACTCCCTTATTCAGATACTATGGTGCATGATGCAATTGCACAGAACGTTTCTGATGTCTGTATACGGGAACAGATTTGAAACTAGTCAATCCCTCCCTTCAACAAGTGATGGACATATTGGATTGGCAGGACACACTTGACTTTGATCAAGAATCATTTGAAACTTCGCCACCTGTGTGTCACGTTATCAGGCCCGCCGGGCGAGCTGCACGGACCAGTAAACAGTCCTCGCTCCCAGCCGCGCCACAGCCGCCTGGCTCTCAGCCACGTGTCCCACGCAAGCATGCAAATGCAGTGAAATCATGCCCGTGGTGTGCTAATAGACATTCGCGTGAGAATTGCCCATCGCGCCAGGCTATTTGCTTTTTCTGTAATAAAAAAGGCCATGTTCAAAGTGTTTGCCAGAAAAAGCTCCGATCGGACACTCACAACCATTCCAGGCCCTTTGCTTAGCGCCGGAATCGAAATCTAACCAAGGATACTCGGGCTCGTGAACCTTCGCTCATGGAAATTCATGTATTTCATTCCACTCCGCCCAGTGCCACTCTCTCTAACAGTGACTGTGTTCGTCCCACAAAAAGTGTGCGTTGACATCGACGGAAATCCCATCAAGTCGCAAGTGATTTTGTACCAGTGTCAGTTCACGTTGTACGGGACAGTCGCTCTTGTCGTCAGCAGGACAATAAACTTTTTGTCGACTTGGACATTAACGGCAAAGTGATACCGTTCCAGCTCGATACCGGAGCTGCAGTTTCACTGATCAATCACGACACGTACAAACAGCTGGGCACACCTCCGTTGCGTGCTGCAAATGTTACGCTAACTAGTTATTTAGGTCACGAGCTCCCTGTGTTAGGACAGTGCAGCCTTCTTGCAACATACAAGGGACAAACAAAAATTGTGTCATTTTACGTACTTCGTTCTTCTGCTGCAGTGAACTTGTTTGGTTTCGATTTATTTCAGTTGTTTAACTTGTCTATAGTAAATCTGGCCCTATCAGTGAACCAGACTGTGCATTCAGACAGTGTTTCTCGTCTATGTGAAGACTTTGCAGACATTTTTGCACCAGGCCTCGGTTGCGCTAAGAACTATAAAGCACATTTGGAACTGAAAGTAAACGCGCAACCGAAGTTTTTTAGAGCGCGCAATGTTCCCCACGCATTGCGTAATGAGGTCGCAAAAACGTTACACGATTTGGAATCACAAGGTGTAATTGAACCTGTGCAGGCTTCTCTCTGGGCATCACCCTTAGTAATTTTGCACAAACCTTCCGGAAAATTGAGACTTTGTGTGGACTTCAAGGCAACAGTGAATCCACAACTAGTGACAGCAACTTTTCCTTTACCCCGCCCGGAAGATCTTTTTGACAAACTGTGCCCAGGTCAATATTTTTCGAAGTTGGACCTAGCAGATGCGTACTTGCAAACACCGGTGAACGAAGAATCCCAGCGCATTTTGGTGGTTAACACGCATCTTGGTTTGTACCGATTCACACGACTGCCTTTCGGGTGTGTATCCGCCCCTGCATTGTTTCAGCAATATCTACAAACTGTTTGTGCGTCGGTCCCTACTGCAGCAAACTATCTGGACGATATTGTGATCTCCGGAAAGACGGAAGAAGAACATTTAACCAATCTCAGAACATTATTTCAGGTCTTGCGACAAAATGGTCTTCGCTTGCGGAAAGACAAATGTGTGTTTTTTGCTCGTGATTTGCCGTATCTGGGACATGTACTCAATGCCCAAGGCATACTTCCCAATCCAGAGCACCTCCGTGCCATACAAGACTTGCCTTCGCCGCAGAATTTGAAGCAGCTGCAGAGTGTGCTGGGAAAAATAAATTACTATCATCGCTATGTGCGCCACGCCTCTTCCATTTCAGCTCCGCTTCATCGCTTACGCCGTAAGGGTGTTCCGTTCTTCTGGACGACGGAATGCGAACGCGCCTTTCGGCAGTTGAAATCGGCGTTGCTTTCCAATACTTGCCTTACGCCCTTCGATCCCCAGAAACCCCTTTTGTTGATGGTGGATGCATCGGATTTCGGGATCGGTGCTGTGCTTGCGCACAAAGATGGATCACATGATCGCCCTATTGCCTTTGCGTCCAAATTGCTCTCGTCTGCGCAAAGACATTATTCACAGATCGAGAAAGAAGCATTGGCTCTCATATTTGGTGTTACAAAGTTTCATGATTTCTTATTTGGTCGTCACTTTACCATCATCACCGACCACAAACCTTTGACATCGCTTTTTCATCCGACCAAGCGTGTACCTCCACGTACAGCGCAGAAATTCATTCGCTGGTCTATTTTCCTCTCGCAGTACCGCTACGATATCTTGTATCGCTCCACTGCTAAGCACGGAAACGCCGATGCGTTGTCCCGTTTGCCTGTTGCTGAGGATAGAGCATTCGATTCCTCCGAACTTGCTTGCATGTTCATTGATTCGGAAACCGATGACGTGGTCGAATCGTTTCCGATTGATTTTCGTCGTGTAGCTACAGCCACAGCTGCCGACCCTGACTTGCTACCGTTCTGCGTTTTGTTGCTATGCAATGTCCCTTGTCACAGTCATGGATTGAGGATCCGTTGGTTCGCCGATTTTTTGCTCACAAGGAGAGACTTTTTGTACGACGTGGTGTTTTGCTGTTGCGTTCTGATAATGATTATTCCAGGGTCGTGGTCCCACGTTCGTTACAGTCCTCTGTCTTACAGCTTCTCCACCAAGGACATTGGGGTATAGTGCGAACGAAACAAATTGCTCGTGAGCACTGTACTTGGTTCGGAATCGATGCCGCGATTACGAATATGTGCTCTTCTTGCATGGTGTGTGCCGAACAACAATCAGCACCACCGCGGAAATTCTTTGCATGGCCAAAAGCCACATCCCCTTGGCAACGCTTACACATCCATTTTGCTGGTCCATTCTGGAATGCTCGATGGTTGGTTGTGGTAGATTCATTCAGTAATTTTTCTTTTGTTGTCCGGATGTCTTCCACGACGTCATCCGCCACCATCCAAGCGTTATCCGCTATCTTTTGCATTGAAGGTCTTCCACAGACTATTGTTTCCGACAATGGCCCGCAATTCATGTCCGCAGAATTTCAGTCATTCTGCAAGGCCAATGGTATTCAACATCTGACGTCCGCTCCGTTTTCGCCACAGTCAAACGGTGCCGCTGAACGTTTGGACAGGACTTTCAAGTCACAGATGTTGAAGTTGAAACAGTCGCATTCTCGGGAGGACGCGTTATTGCTCTTTTTGTCGTCGTATCGCTCTCAGCCCCGAGATGGTCGCTCGCCGGCTGAGTTGCTTCATGGTCGCCCTCATCGCCCCTTGATGTCTTTGCTACATCCGCCGCATCAGGTTCCTGTGCAGTGGCAGACACTTGCTTTTGCCCCAGGCGACGTTGTATACTATCGCAACTATCGAGGTTCACGGCGTTGGCTCGAAGGGTGCATTCTTCGCTGCCTCGGCCGCGCGATGTATCTGGTTTTGGGGGCCTCTGGTGAGGTGCGTCGGCATCTCACTCAGTTGCGCCTCTGTCGTCGCACAGGATCTGCCGCTCCCCGTCTGCTTTCAGCGACGGTGCCGTCCGGTCAGCGCCCTGGGGACCCATCTACTGGCTCGCCTCAGCCCCAGGTGTTACCGACGATGGCTTCCATTTTGCCCCATGGCGACGCGCCGCCGCCTGTTCTCCCGCCGGCGACGCCCGCAGTGGACGCGTCGCTGCAACCGCCGGGTGCCTCCCTGGGTCACGCACCGCCGATCGCTTCCCGTGACCCGTTGTCCTCCGCCATGGACTTCTTGCCCGCTCCGGACCACATGGCGTCTTCGCCCGTCGGGTGCCCCGACTCGATGGAGGTCGACCCTTCGGCCCCTCCTGTCAATATACGGGCGCATACACCGCATGTTGGCGTGCACCCTGGACTAGGTTTTCAGGCGTTTCCTAGCTCCCTTCGGACCGAATGGCAGGGTGCGGGTGGCACAGCCTCGCCTGTTGTTAGGCTCCCCACCTCGTCGCATACGTCAACATGGGGTCCTCCCCACGGCGGGCGGAAGCCTTATAACACAACCGTTCGCCGATTTGCGGGGGAGGAATGTGGTGTCACCACCAGACACCACACTTGCTAGGTGGTAGCCTTTAAATCGGCCGCGGTCCGTTAGTATATGTCGGACCCGCGTGTCGCCACTGTCAGTGATTGCAGACCGAGCGCCGCCACACAGCAGGTCTAGAGAGACGTGCTAGCACTCGCCCCAGTTGTACAGCCGACTTTGCTAGCGATGGTTCACTGACAAATTACGCTCTCATTTGCCGAGACGATAGTTAGCATAGCCTTCAGCTCCGTCATTTGCTACGACCTAGCAAGGCGCCATTATCATTTGCTATTTATCTTGTGATGCATGTACCGTCACACCGATGTTCACCAATTATGAATTAAAGTTAAGTATTCCAGTAGTTACTTACGTTCTTTACTACTATAAATTCCCTTAACTGTTCCAGACCTAACGCCAGCCTGCGTGAGCTTAAACGCGTGCCTTTCGGCTTCCTCAGAGTGGCTTGGTTGTCTTGCCAAGTCACAACATAAAGTCTTGGATTCTTCTAAGGCTTTGTTTCCTACGTTCACTTACGACTTCATTTCAGTCTACATCTACATCTGCATCTGGATGGATACTCGGCAATTTACACGTAATTGCCAGCTTGGCGAGAGATCCACCTGAAAATGAACGCATTTTATAACATAAATTTTTCAAGACGTGAAGATGACAGCAAAGTCTGTCGAAACCGGTTGTTTGTAAACAAGGAAATATCTATAAGATCTTGGCTAGAGGAAGTTTCTACCATGAACAGAATTAAAACAAAACTTTGTTACTTGTTGCGTGTTGTCTTCCCTGCTTTTGTAACTGTAATAGCCAATAGTGTACTCGGCTTACTTCACAATGCTCCTCTCCTCTGAATCCCCGTCTCTTACCCTCTGTCGCTACGACACCCGTTCCACGCGACTCCATGCCCTGGTGCAACACGTCTGCGCCGCGCCCGCAGCCTGCGTGGCGTCTAGAGCGTGGCCGGCTCGTGACCCTGGCCCTGTTCCGCGGACCTGTTGCTAGGCTAGTGGCCTCATTCTCGGCGTCACCTGTTGCCTAGCGCACACCGACGACCTGTTGACCAACTCAACCACGGTTACGTTGCGTAAGCCATTTCTCCTGTCTTCAAACGCGAATCTTATGTTCCGAATGGAACGACTTAAGTGACAGGAATTTGCTATAGGTATTCCCCACTTCATTACGTAACAATACAATCTCAAATAAATAGGGAATATGGCCTGTCTAAGAGACAAATACTAAAAATTTTCTGTTAGCTAACAATCCTTAAACACCATGCTTACCAACTTTGAAGTGTAGGGGCTATTGATCTGTAGGCTAGAATCAAGAATGTAAAAATCTTCGACTTTAAATATAATTCTCGAAAAAGCAAGTCTTTCATGACCACAAGACCCTGCCATACTATTTCTAGATTCTGTGCAGCATAAAAATAAAACGACACTAGTCAGAAGTCATTCCACTGCCCCATGAATTTGTTGTAACTTATCTATTGGGGGCCCTGTTCTTATGCTTTTTAATTTGGAATACTTGATGATAACTTCACCCACGCATGAGTCGTGAGATTACTTGGCAATACTTTTGGTATAATGTTGTTTCTCCTTAAACCAGATTGTGAATGATTTACTGTTGAGCCGGGCAGAGTGGCCGAGCGGTTCTAGGCGCTACAGTCTGGTACCGCGCGACCACTATGGTCGCAGGTTCGAATCCTGCCTCGGGCATGGATGTGTGTGATGTCCTTAGGTTAGTTAGGTTTAAGTAGTTCTAAGTTCTAGGGGACTGATGACCTCAGAAGTTAAGTCCCATAGTGCTCAGAGCCATTTACTGTTGAAGACCAAATTAACGAAGTTGCGCGTATCGTTTAGATGAGGAATACCTGGACTCTTATGTTTACTTCCTTGTTTAAGGAAAGATGGTTGAGAAGACTTGCGAGAATCAGAAACACACAATGCTGATTTTCTCCTTAGATACATGAGCTGAAATGGTTCGTGTGGAAGAAACGCAATCTGCAGAGAGCCGAAAAACATCCAAACGCTGTGTAATAAAAGTATGCTACGAAAGAGCGACGTGTAAAATGTATACATCGCACCTATCCGTTTGAGAGTTGTAAGTATTTAAATTTGATATTTTCCGCAACTTTTGGATGTAATTTGTTCATTTAATTTTTGGAGTACTTTCGTAACACTACAATTTAGACCAATTTAGACTGATCTCTTTCTTCTTCACTGAGTTTGCAAATGAAATATTATTTATCGGTTTTTCTAATTGGATTTTAAGTGCTAGGGGGACCTGAAAATAAAGTGGGTTCCATACATTAAATTCAAACAGATGAACTATTAACAAGTTTTTTTTTTTCAATCAACAAACTCCTGCCAACAAGTGTGCGAATTTTCAATGCCGGAACTATAAAAATGTTTTGGTGTTTGAGCAAAATATCTGGAGATGGTATTTTGGGCATCACCCAGAGTTTCAGTTTTACCACTTAGAAAATGTTGTAGCGATTGGAATAAATGGAAATCCGATGGTGGAATATCGGGACGAGTATAGCGGTTGAGCCAATACCTCCTATCTCAATTCATCAATTTTTTTCTAGGGTTAGTTTTGAGAACCCCGGTCTTGAATTATCGTGCACCTTTTCTCTTGACAGTCGTTGGGCACTTTTCAACTAAGGATTGATTTACTCGATCCAGTTGCTCACAGTAGAGGTCTGCATTCAAAGTCTGTCCAGGTTTCAGAACTTTAAAATTAACGACCCCACGAATACTCCACCAGATCCACAAAAACGCCTTTTTGGAGTGTAAACCTGGTTTAGCTGTATGATTTATTCGGAGAGAGTCACCACCTTTTGCTTTTTGGATTATCGCACATAACCCATGTTCCACTTTCACGGAGCAAGCGATCAGAAAACGGCTCAGTATTGTGCTGCTGAAGCAATAAGTTGCTTGTAGAGGATCGATTAGTGTTGTCTTTGCCAATCTGCTGGAAATATTCTTCGATGATGGAAAATGATTGGTTAAGAGGGACTCGCAGTTCCTCGATTGTCTGAAACGGATTTGCTTCCACTTCTGTGCTTAACATGTCATTGTCTAAAGTTGTTACACATCCTGGTCGATAGGCGTCGAAAAGATTAAAATTAATGGATTAGAATTTAGCAAACATTTACGAATATCCGATACACTTGTATAAACATGTCTAACGTTTTGGGCGGCAGCTATTGCTTTCTTACCCTTTTAAATTCAACGAAAGATGCAATGCCGGATTTGAAGCTCTTCTTGTGCAAAAAAAAAAAAAAAGAGAAAAAAAATTGTCCTCTTTAGATTCAGTATATAAGATTTTACCCCAGAAAGAGATTGTTTTCCTTTTCTTCGGTTTATGGCATCCTCTGGGGTAGAATATTCCGGCGTCAAAATAGTTCTCCTTTCGGATCTCCGGGCGGGGACTACTCAGGACGACGTCGTTATCAGGGGAAATAAAACTGGCGTCCTACGGATCGGAGCATGGGATGTCAGATCTCTTAATGGGGCAGGTAGGTTAGAAAATTTAAAAAGGGAAATGGATGGTTTTAAGTTAGATATAATGGGAATTAGTGAAGTTCAGTTGCAGGAGATAAAGAACTTTTTGGCAGGTGAATAAAAGGTTATAAACACAAAGTAAAATTGGGGTAATGCACGAATAGGTTTAATAATGAATAAAAAATCGGAACGCTGATAAGCTACTACGAACAGTATAGTGAAAGCATCATTGTAGCCAAGTTAGACACGAGGCCCACACCCACCACAGAAGTACTGGTTTACATGCCAAGTAGCTCAGCAGATGATGAAGTGTTTGAAGAAATGTATAATGAGTTAAAATAAATTGTTCAGATGTTTAAGGGAGACGAAAATTTAATAGTCATGGGAGACTGGAATTCTGTGGTAGGAAAAGGAAGAGAAGGAAAAGTAGTAGGTGAATATGGACTAAGGACTGATGACATTAGCACTTAAGTCCCATAAGATTCCACACGCAATATGGACTGGGGCAAAGGAATGAAAGACGAAGCCGCCCGTTAGAGCTTTACACAGAGCATAATTTACACATAGTTAACACTTGGTTTACAAATTATGTGAGAAGGTTGTAGACGTGGAAGAGGCCTGGATACACCACTGGGTTTCAGATTGATTATATAATGGTAAGACAGAATTTAGGAACCATTTGTTTATGAACTGTAGATTAAAGCTGAAGAAACTGCAAGAAGGTGGGAATTTGAGGAGATGGGACCTGGATAAACTGAAAGGACAAGAGCTGTAGAGAGTTTCAGCGGAGCATTAGGAAACACTTGAGAAGAATAGGGGAAAGGACTACAGTAAAAGAAGAATGAGTAGCTTTGAAAGGTGTAATAGTGAAGGCAGCAGAGGATCAAGTAGGTAGAAAGACGAGGGCTAGTAGAAATGTGATACTGAATTTAAGTGATACTGAATTTAAGTGATATTGAATTTAACTGATGAAAGGAGAAAATATGAAAATGCAGTAAATGAAGCTGACGAAAGGGAATATTAAAGTATAAAAAATCAAATCGACAGGAAGTGCAAAATGGGAGTGCAGTAGTGGCTAGAGGACAAATCTAAGGATGTTGAAGCATAATTCACTAAGCGTAAAATAGATGTCGCCTATAGGAAAATTAAAGAAACCTTTGGAGATAAGAGAACCACCCGAATGAATATCAAGAGCGCAGATGGAAACCCAGTTCTAAGCAAAGAAGGGAAAGCAGAAAGGTGAACGGAGTATATAGAGGGTCTATACAAGGATGATGTATTTGAGGGCAATATTATGGAAATAGAAGAGGATGTAGATGAAGATAAGATGGAAGGTATGATACTGTGTGAAGAATTTAACAGAGAACTGGAAGACCTAAGTCGAAAAAGGGCCCCGGGAGTAGAAAACAACCCATCAGAACTACTGATAGCCCTGGGAGAGCCATTCATGACAAAACTCTTCCATATGATGAGCAAGTTGTATCAGACAGGTGAAATACCCTCAGACTTCAAGAAAAATATAATAATTCCAATTTCAAAGAAAGACGGAGCTGTCTGGTGTGGAAATTATTGGACTATCAGTTTAATAAATCACTGTTGCAAAATATTAACACGAATTCCTTACAGAAGAATGGAAAAACTGGTAGAAGCCGAACTCAGGGAAGATCAGCTTGGATTTCGGAGAAATGTAGGAACACGAGAGGCAATATTGACCCTACGACATTTCGTACGTGATAGGTTAAGGAAAGGCAAACCTACGTTTATAGCATTTGTAGATTTAGAGAAAGCATTTGATAACGTTGGCTGGAATACTCTCTTTCATAATCTGTCAGGAGTAAAATTCAGCGAGCGAAAGGCTATTTACTATTTGTAAAGAAATAAGATGGCGGTAATGAGAGTCGAGGGATATGAAAGAGAAGCAGTGGTTAAGATGGGAGTGAGTCAGCGTTGTAGCCTATCCCCGATGTTATTCAATCTGTGCATTGAACAAGCGGTAATGGAAAGCAAAGAAACATTTGGAGTAGGAATTAAAATCCAGGGAGAAAAAATAAAAACTTTAAGTTTGCCTATGACATTGTAATTCTGTCAAAGACACCAAAGCACTTGGACGAGCAATTGAATGCTATGGACAGTATCGTAATAAGAAGATATAAGATGTATAAGACGAACGTAAACAAAAGCAAAACACGGATGATGGAATGTAGTCAAATTAAATCAGATGATGGCGAGGGAATTAGATTAGGAAATGAGACAAAGTAGAAGAAGAATTTTACTATTCGGGCAGCAAAATAATTGGCGATGGTCGAAGAAGAGAGGATATAAAATGTAGTCTGACAACGGCAGGAAAATAGTTTCTAAAGAAGATATCATCGGGTATAGATTTGAGTGTCAAGAAGTCTTTTCTGAAAGTATTTGTATGGAGTGTAGCCATGTGTGGAAGTGAAACATGGACGATGAACAGTTTAGACAAGAAGAGAGTAGAAGATTTTGAAATGTGCTGCTACGGAAGAATGCTGAAGATTAGATGGGTAGATCACCTAACTAATGAGAGGCACTGAATAAAATTGGAGAGTACAGAAATTTGTGGCAAACATGACTAGAAGAACGGATCGGTTGATAGGACACATTCTGAGACGTCAAGGGAACGCCGTCTTAGTATTGAAGGGAAGTGTCTGGGGTAAAATCTTAGAGGAAGACCAAGAGATGAATGCAGTAAGCAGATTCAGAAGGATGTAGTTTGCAGTAGTTATTCGGAGATGGGGGGGACTGCATAGGATAAAGTAGCACAGAGAGCTGCATCAAAGCAATCTTTGGAGGGAAGACCACAACAACGGCTACAACAACTGATGTGTTAGGAAAGAGCCACTGCTATTCTTGGTCAGAATATTGTGACAACAGAAAATTGACGGCAAATGGCGGGACAGGTTGTCGAGACTGTAGAACGAAAATGAGCTGTAGTCAACCTTCTTTTCCCACCAATCACTTCTGTACCTCTGCCAGTAGCAAAATTTTCTAAACTGCCATCGGTTATTGGTGATTTACAAAGTAGGGAAGTAACTTTACTTCATAAATTTTTAAAGCAGAGTTACAGAAAATTAAAGCATGTAATAATAATCGTTTACGAAGTACTTGATATTAGAATTTTATGAAAATATATTTTGAAACGAGTAGCGTCTACGGCCACCATGAAAGATGAACCGACCATCAGTTGGCGGTGGGGATCAGGTTGACTATCACTAGTGTAGAAGGTACGAGCCTTGTTCCTGTTTAACACAGTTTTCTTCCTCCCAAGACACAAATTTCAAAATTAAATTCACAACTATGATAACTACCTTTTGCGACAGTATGATGTCAGCTCCCTATACATGGTCCTATAATGCAGGCATTTCCACTGTTACACTGGGCACATCACCTAATATGGGCCACTCGAATGTAATCATAGTTATTCATATCGAAAGCTTGGGTTTAGAGGTAATAGAACTCAGAATATTGTTATATTCTCATACATTCTGAGCTATATCTTGTTGTTGTTGTTGTGGTCTTCAGTCCAGAGACTGGTTTGATGCAGTTCCCCATGCTACTCTATCCTGTGAAAGCTTCTTCATCTCCCAGTACCTACTGCAACCTATATTCTTCTGAATCTGTTTAGTGTATTCATCTCTGTCTCTCCCTCTATGATTTTTATCCTCTTTGCTGCCCTCCAGTACTAAATTGGTTATCCCTTGATGCCTCACAACATGTCCTACCAACCGATCCCCTCTTCTAGTCAAGTAGTGCCACAAACTTCTCTTCTGTCCAATTCTATTCAATACCTCCTCATTAGTTATGTGATCTACCCAAACGACTCCCTGGCATTTAAATCTATACTCGATCTTAAAAAATTTCTCTTCTTCAGAAACGCTTTCCTTACCATTGCCAGTCTACATTTTATGTCCTCTCTACTTCGACCATCATCAGTTATTTTGCCCCCCAAATAGCAAAACTCCTTTACTAGTTTAAGTGTCTCATTTCCTAATCTAATTCCCTCAGCATCACCCGACTTAATTCGACTGCATTCCATTATCCTCGTTTTGCTTTTGTTGATGTTCATCTTATACCCTCCTTACAAGACACCGTCCATTCCGTTCAACTGCTCTTCCAAGTATTTTGCTGTCTCTTACAGAATTACAATGTCATCGGCGAACCTCAAAGTTTTAATTTCTTCTCCATGGGTTTTAATTCCTATGCCAAATTTTTTCTTTTGTTTCCTTTGCTGCTTGTTCAATATACAGTTGAATAACATCGGGGAGAGGCTACAATCTGTCTCACTCCATTCCAAACCACTGCTTCCCTTTCATGTCCCTCGACTCTTATAACTGCCATCTGGTTTCTGTACAAGTTGTAAATAGCCTTTCGCTCCTTGTATTTTACCCCTGCTAACTTTACAATTTGAAAGAGAGTATTCCAGTCAACATTGTCAAAAGCTTTCTCTAAGTCTACATATGCTAGAAACGTAGGTTTGTCTTTCCTTAATCTATTTTCTAAGATACGTCGTTGGGTCAGTATTGCCTCACGTGTTCCAACGTTTCTACGGAATCCAAACTGATCTTCCCCGAGGTCGGCTTCTACCAGTTTTTCCATTCGTCTGTAAAGAATTCGTGTTAGTATTTTGCAGCCGTGGCTGATTAAACTGATAGTTCGGTAATTTTCACATCTGTCAAGCCCTGTTTTCTTCGGGATTGGAATTATTATATTCTTTTTGAAGTTTGAGGGCATTTCGCCTGTCTCGTACTTCTTGCTCACCAGATGGTAGAGTTTTGTCAGGGCTGGCAGGACACGAGAAATACTACGGGCCCGTGTAGAAGAGATAATGCGAAGCCAGAGAACCGCCGCGTTATAGCGTGCCGCTTTCATAGGATTTAGCTTCACATAAAGAGAAGCATGGCAAGAATTTAGTGATTGAAATCGGCAAGAGAATCCAAAGCAACTGGCTCCGAACTCTCACTGGAGTTGTCTAGACCGTCGCATCGCGATGTTCTCTCAATTTGCAGGTAGTAGCAAGCTGGGGGACCCGGAGGAGGAAAGCCAGGCAGAACGGCGGCAGCCATGGAATCTCTAAGTAAAGCCGAGGAAGGCAGAGACGCGACTGCGAGCCGGCGTTTCCCCTGCTTAATTACAGAGTCTTCTGTCGAGTTAGGCCTCTCCGTCAAACTAAGCTCTGCCGTGTTTACCACACCGGCGAAATGTAATGAGCATTTTCTGGCTGTAGGCGGAACAGTCACTCGTAGCTCTGTAATACCAGGAATTTGTACAGTTAGGATGGTCCCTCGGTTGAGTCGAGTCTGCCTCAACGAACAGAGCGACAGAGCGGGTGCATCCACTGGCCAACAAAAACCGAGAAATGCAGGAACCGAACGGGTGCACAGGCAATGTTCTCTGCTGACGACCTGGTCATCTGGAAGATATCAAAGACGTGTTCCCTGATCAGTTTTCTTTCGTTTTAATGAAATTTGGTCCATAGGACCTTACACTCATCCTAATTGCTTACTGACAGCTGTAAATTACAGTTATCGTTCTCATTGTTTAAAATAAGTTGTTTAAAATTTAAGTTCACGTCTGAGGAACAGACATCTTTCTGTGAACCACGTAGAATGATCAACAGGCATCAAGATATGTTAATACATATATATGTTATGAAAAACACATTCAAACAGTAAAGTATATCGTCTCTCAACGTGTTGTAGTACATTATCGGTAAAAGATCGCAACACGAAGTAGGAATTGTGAGACATAAAATGGCTCTGAGCACTATAGGACTTAACTTCTGAGGTCATCAGTCCCCTAGAACTTAAAACTACTTAAACCTAAGTGATGTTAGTAACACCACTATGAGGAATCAAATCAGGATTGCTGTAACGGTCCTGAATGTTACACTACTGTCCATTAACATTGCTACAACAAGAAGAAATGCAGATGATAAACGGGTATTCATTGGACAAATATATTATACTACAACTGACATGTGATTACATTTTCACGCAATTTGGGTGCATAGATCCTGAGAAATCAGTACCCAGAACAACCACCTCTGGTCTTAATAACGGCCTTGATACGCCGGGGAATTGAGTCGAACAGAGCTTGGATGGCGTGTACAGGTACAGCTGCCCATGCAGCTTCAACACGATACCACAGTTCATCAAGAGTAGTGACTCGCGTATTGTGACGAAGCAGTTGCTCGGCAACCATTGACCAGACGTTTTCAATTGTTGAGAGATCTGGAGAATGTGCTGGCCAGGGCAGCAGTCGAACATTTTCTGTATCCAGAAAGGCCCGTACAGGACCTGCAACATGCGGTCGTGTATTATCCTGCTGAAACGTAGGGTTTCGCAGGGATCGAATGAAGGGTAGAACCACGGGTCGTAACACATCTGAAATGTAACGTCCACTGTTCAAAGTGCCGTCAATGCGAACAAGAGGTGACCGAGACGTGTAACCAATGGCACCCCATACCATCACGCCGGGTGATACGCCAGTATGGCGATGACGAATACACGCTTCCAATGTACGTTCACCGCGATGTCGCCAAACACGGATGTGACCATCATGATGCTGTAAACAGAACCTGGATTCATCCGAAAAAATGACGTTTTGCCATTCGTGCACTCACGTTCGTCGTTGAGTACACCATTGCAGGCGCTCCTGTCTGTGATGCAGCGTTAAGGGTAACCGCAGCCATGGTCTCCGAGCTGATAGTCCATGCTGCTGCAAACGTCGTCGAAGAGATCGTGCAGATGGTTGTTGTCTTGCAAACGTCCCTATCTGTTGACTCAGCGATCGAGACGTGGCTGCACGATCTGTTACAGCCATGCGGATAAGATGCCTGTCATCTCGACTGCTAGTGATAGGAGGCCGTTGGGATCCAGCACGGCGTTCCGTGTTACCCTCCTGAACCCACCGATTCCATATTCTGCTAACAGTCATTGGATCTCGACCAACGCGAGCAGAAACGTCGCGATACGATAAACCGCAATCGCGATAAGCTACAATCCGACCTTTATCAAAGTCGGAAACGTGATGGTACGCATTTCTCCTCCTTACACGAGGCATCACAACAACGTTTTACCAGGCAACGCCGGTCAACTGCTGTTTGTGTATGAGAAATCGGTTGGAAACTTTCCTCATGTCAGCACGTTGTAGGTGTCGCCACCGGCGCCAACCTTGTGTGAATGATCTGAAAAGCTAATCATTTGCATATCACAGCATCTTCTTCCTGTCGGTTAAATTTCGCGTCTGTAGCACGTCATCTTCATGGTGTAGGAATTTTAAAGGCCAGTAGTGTAGCTAGCTTTGAGGCTAGACTGAAGGAGTTGGTGTCAGTCAAGAATGCATTTAAGACGGGAAAGACGCCGTTATCTACACATCATTGAGTCTGAACGAGGCCGTGTAAAAGGCTACAAGGAGCTGGATGTTCCGTCTTGCGATAGTGCAAAAAAACGTGGCAGGGATGTAGCCTCTTTACTCGATTGCTGGCAGTGGTGGTCACGAAAATGTACGCTCGCAAGAAGACCGGGCTACAGACAGCCATATGTCACTACCGAGAGGGAAGACCAATGGTTTCGGCGTATGGTTCTGTTGCATCGTACTGCATCTGAAGCAGCAATTTGAGCAGTAGTTAGCACCACAGCGACACAACGAACTGTTACAAATCGTTTATGTTTTCTGATGAAAGCTGGTTCTGCCTCAGTGCCATTGATGGCTGTGTGTTGGTTAGAAGACCATTTGATGGCCTTCCCCCAACCTGTCTGCGTGCTAGACACACTGCACCTACACCTGGAGTTACGGTCTGGGGTCCGGCTTTGTATGACAACAGGAGCGCTCTCGTGGTTCTCCCATGCTAGCTCACTGAAAATTTCTGCTCACGCTCACATACCGCTGTTGTAACCAAACATGGTCTACAGAGTGTCTACATGTTGCTTGGCCAGTCGTGCACATATGGGACACCATCGGCAGAGAAATCCAGCGGCATCCACATACACCATTAACCGTCCCTGTATTGACCGACCAGGTTTAACTGTTATCCGGCACTTGTACAACACAATTCATGCTTGCATTCTACATTCTGGCGGTTACACAGGTTGTTAGTGTTCTACCATTCCACATCTGCGATGACGTATCTCGCAGTTACTTTAACCTGTGATCTTTCAATCTTAATCATGTAAATAATTTACATAGACAGATGTATTCCCAAAATTTCATTACTCTACCTTAACGATTTGCTGGCGTTCTGATTTTTCCGGTCAGTGTATTAACGATTTACAATCAAATTCAAATAGTAACTGTGGTGTCACCGCCAGACACCACACTTGCTAGGTGGTAGCTTTTAAATCGGCCGCGGTCCGCTAGTATACGACGGACCCGCGTGTCGCCACTGTCAGTGATGGCAGACCGAGCGCCGCCACATGGAAGATCTAGTGAGAAGTACTAGCACTCGCCCCAGTTGGACATCAGACTTTGCTAGCGATGCTACATTGACAAATACGCTCTTATTTGCCGAGACGATAATTAGCATAGCCTTCAGCTACGTCATTTGCTACGACCTAGCAAGGCGCCATAGCATTTGATAATTAATATTGTGAAGCCTGTACAGTAACAAGAGCTATGTACTACAGTTGTGGATTAAAGTTAAGTATTCTACCAGTTACTCTTGTTTTGCTAGTCTTATTTTTCTGACCTGTTCCAGACCTCACGCCAGCCTGCGTGAGCTTAAACGCGTGCACTTCGGCTTCCTCCAAACCATCATGAAATTATATAAAGTTCCTGTGTTACCGTAAGGTTGGTTTGTTGGTTTGTAGGATTGAAGGGACCAGACTACAAGGGTGTCTTATTGGAAGGAAGCGAAAGTCTAATTACTACAGGAAACAAGAAAAAAATTCGAATAGCGGAGATGTGGTTTCTAGGAAAGCCGAAGGGCTGAATAAGAAAAGACGTGATTGACAATGAAGATAATGGAACAGAATTAAATATTTTCAACGTGAATAAAAAATATAAAGTTTCGTGAGAATTGGAGACAACATTCCATGAGAACACCAGGCCATAGAAATCCCCAGAAGACCATGAAGTACAAAACGAATGGCAAAAGAACTTTTAGAAGTCAACGGAAAAAAATGGGGATGATTTTGTTTGTGAGTTCGGAACAGGTAGTAGCCTAACTCTTGAAGGGAAAAAGAAGAAGGATAAAACCATGATGATTGTGATGCTGCTGTAGCTCAATATGAAGACCTAACCCATTAGAAACAGCCTTCTTTGCCAGTTGGTCAGCCTTATCATGATCGCTTAACTGACTGTGGCTAAGAATTGCCTGATTGAAGTTTCTACGTTCTGTAACCTCCTGCGCTATAATAACGAAGTGTTTCTGTGTCCTGGTCTGTAGCTAGCTTCAAATTCTTGCAGTACAGACACGAGTACGTTATTAAGCTATTGTTACTAGGATTCGAAATTTCGGTGTATTTTACAACTGGAAAATAAGAAACGCAGAATCGTAAATCCTCCGGCGGAAATGTTATACGATCAAAATTATACATACGGGAAGCACTATCCCAGAACAAGTAATGCATCTGAAGTACTGCAGACGTGGCACTACATGCTGTTACAGTGCTGATATTGAAAACAAACTACCTAACTTTTTAACAACATGCTGAATAATAACAGAATTCTGGGACTAAAAAAAAAGTGAATTTCAAAAATTACTTGCACTGACTACAAATTTTTCAACGTTGCGCAACTCTGTACAAAGTGAGATCATGCAGGCTGTAAAATATTCGTGTACATGGGATCTTAAAACTTAATGAAATTTCCTAAGCCAGTTTTCGGAAAGATATGAGACGTCTTACACAAAAAATATGTCTGGTAGTCGTATGTTTGAAGCTTTTTATACACATTCTCGGAAGTCAAAAAAAGCATTTGACTATTCACGCAGCTATTCCTAACTATCGTTGAGATACTAACATATTATTAACGCCAGATATCTGTGACAAGGGGACTCCAATTGTTACTGATTGAGAACGCAGTAAAGACTACTACGTTTTAAGATTATTAAACTACGCAACTTTGAATTCTCTACAATAAAAGATAGCGATACCCAGCGAACTTTTATGTCGACTCACTCTGGCCGTGGAAGCCAACGCTATCATATTCTTTTTCCTGCGCTGGTGGAGGCATGTAGTAAATTCAGTGCTAGTGATAGATAAAATTTCTAGGATCACACTTTATTAAAAACGTTTGTGCAGTTACCAAAAAATTAAAAGTGTATATGTTATCCTCTGATTTATTAAGAAACGACATGGACAGTCATATCCTTATCGTATTCCGCAAGGAAGCTACCAATATTACTTCTGTGTGTAAAGATAATTCGGCATACAATACAACGCGCTCCTTTCTGTCTCTTAAGATGCTACAAACTTCGTAATACATTCATACGGCGTTGCAACACTGACTCTACGTATCTCCAGGTTTATTACGAACGACCTATATTACAGGTTCCAGTACTTTTCTAAAAGCCAACTGCACGGTCCTGGAATTATCAAGGAACCCCTGTTTATCATGTAGAGCGAGCTAATCTCATGCTATGGAGAGAAGCTGTATACCTATAAGTTTTCGTTTCTGACTGGTGACTCTCCAGTTCACCTTAAGCAATGCACTGTGACCTTTCTTTGAAACTATCGCCCGACTGTGCCAGCAACCCGATAAAAAGTATAAATAACAGTCGCCTTCAAATACCTTTAAAATACCTGCTTTTTAGCGTGTCTGACGATACTAAAATTGGTATTTCCAACTGCGCAAGTAATCTGCACTCAAAACTAAAGACTTCAGAAGGGAGCAATTTTCGCAAAGAAACAGGTTTGTCACTTTTTTAGAGCCTGTCCACATCCTGATGGCGCCGTCCATGGAACTATCGTTCGTGTCTCAAAATACATCTGCAAAATAAGCATGCCTGAAAAATTGAGGATGCTGATTGCAACGTTCTCATTATGAATAATTACCCTTGCTCGACCTTTTACTGGACGATGAGGACTATTTCCAGTCTTTCGGAACTATGAAATAAAATGACATGTCATAGCGCAGTTGACCGCTCTTAAATCGTGATAGCATTGCTCCACGGTATCCCAAGACACTGTTCTGAGAAACGGGCTCAATGTACCTTTATGAATTAATTTTCTAAACGTAATCTATAATCGACACACTGTTCATAACAAAAATGCAAGCAATAGTTTGAAATTACGGGTCTAATACAAATCTTTCCATTTTCTTTGAATCAGCGAGTGGTCATTTCCTCTACAGACAGAACTGCAGTTTGCAGAGACGTAGTGATTGTATCTGCAGCAATACTTCCCTTTTCTATTTTGTTGTTGTTGTTGTTGTTGTGATCCTCAGTCAGAAGGCTGGTTCGATGCAGCTCTCCTTACTACCCTACCCTGTGCAAGCCCCTTCATCTCTGCACAACTACTGCAAATTCACTCTGCAAATGCCCGCCATGCACACGAGAGTATCGCAAGATGCCACTTGAGAGTTTAACGGCAAACTGAGTCAAATTTAACACAACTTAAATTTAAACCACTTACTTATACTTAGAAGTTCTTCCGAAGTACCAATGAAGTATTGTAACGATTAACACTCGGCAGGCCACATATAACTGTTTGTTACTTGAACAACGGAACTGCGCAAGTGTAGAGAAGCACGCAAATGTTGAAGTATTTAACAACAGACGCAGGACAATTTTTCTTCTTTAGGGCCAGCAGCATAATATATGTCTGACAACGACATGATTATTACAGTAAATAGCTGCTTATAAATGGTAATCTTTATTTACGACATACTGTTTGAGCTTTATCGCCATTTTCAAGTTGCTTCGATTACAAATTTTGTGAGAACATGTGTGGATGTCAATGCCATTAATATTAAAGTAGCTGTATTGTACTCACGTCTAGATTGATGTGACGTCGATATTACGTATTTAGTGGACTGTCTTATAACTGTCACAGTTTGTGTAAGATGCTAAATGATGCCAATATGTTGAAAATAAAATGTTAATTACGATGTGACAGCAGTTTGACATTCCACTCTTACGACACTATATGTTTACAAAGATTGTGCAGATGAACAGCAATATTATTTTATTAACTAAAATTTGTTACGAATTGTCTTTGATTGTTGCATATGTTACTTCTGATTTATCCCTTTTCGTGTTTTAAGAGTTCAATGGAGTCTATGATGTAGTACTTGTGTCTAAATTCTGTGTGTTCGTTTATATTTTTTGTGGGTATTTTCTCGTGTACTTATCCATTTCAAATTATTCAAGAATATTAATAGCAAAACATTTTGGTATTCTGTACAGGACCTGTAGTGCATTTGAAAAATCAAAATCACACTTCTGACACGATCGCAAATGCACTACAAATTCCGCAAAGAATACCAAAAGGTTTTGCAATTAACATTCTTGAATATTTCGAAATCTATACGCACACGAGAAAATACCATTAGGAAATACTAAACGAACATACGGATACAGTGAGTCCTAAATAAAGATTACTGATTATACGCAGGTATTTCGTGCATGAACTGTAATAATCATGTCGTTATCAGATGCCGGACAACTGGCGTCAGTTTGTTGCATAATTGCGAAACACATTTTGGACTAGCTTAAGAGGACAATTTCTCTGTAAATCAAAGTGAATGTAGCAAGCATCGATTATGTGTAGCTCAGTCCGATCTATTACTTGGCGAAGCTTTAGATACAGCACCGTGCGGTCGCGTAGTAGAATACACTGATGAGCGAAAATATTATGTCCATCTGCTTAATACTGCATCAGCCCACAACTGGACTGCAATATAGCGGCGATTCTAAGTGGCTTGACTTCGGTAAGTAATTGTTGCGTTTAAGGAGGTGTGTAGCACCATATGTCTACTCACAGGTTACGAAATTTTCGTAAGTTGCTGGCCAGTAGATTGTGATTCTGAGCTAGCTCCCGATAGCACCTTAGGTATGTTCCATCGGGTTCAGATTAGGCGAATTGGGTGCACACGGCATAAGCATGAGTTCACTATCAAGTTCACAGTGCACAGTAGAAAGACTCTGGCCTTGCGATATGCATATTTATCCTGTTGGAAGAGGCCATCGCCGTTGGGGCAGACTTCAATCAGATGGTCCTCAGTAATACTCTTGTAGTCCACAGCTGTCATGATACTTTCGATTACCACCGCCTGGATGACGGCATATCCTGACACGACCATCAGCCTGTCGTAATAAGAAACGTGATTCAACTGACAACGCAGCACGTTTCCACTGATCCAGTCTCGATGATCCCATGACAACTGCATTTGGCGAAGTCGTTGGACCAACATCTGAGCGTGTAGGGGATAGCCTGCTGCGGAGCCCCGTGCTCAACAATGTGCGGCAAACGGTGTGATGAGAAGTACTTGGGCCTTCACTGGCATTGTACTCTGTCGTCAAACCTGTGACAGATCGCCGTCTGTACTGTTATACAGAGCGAGCAAGCCTCCGATCTAAACGTTGGTGATGATGCGTGTACATCCAACGCCTTGTCGCCTGTTCGTGGTTTCACCTTCCTTCATCTACTCTTCATAGATGCTCACGACAGTGCAACGTGAACAATCGACCATCTTCACCATTTCCGAAGTGCTTCTTCGCAGGCATTGAGCCATAACGATTTACATCTACATCTGCATGCATCTACATCTAATTGCATCTACAGCTACATGATTACTCTGCAATTCACATTTAAGCGCTTGGCAGAGGGTTCATCGAACCACAATCATACTATCTCTCTACCAATCCACTCTCTTTCTGTTCGAGCTCTGATTTCTCTTATTTTATTTTGATGATCATTCCTACCTATGTAGGTTGGGCTCAACAAAATATTTTCGCATTCGGAAGATAAAGTTGGTGACTGAAATTTCATAAATAGATCTAGCCGCGACGAAAAACGTCTTTGCTTTAATGACTTCCATCCCAACTCGCGTATCATATCTGCCACACTCTCTCCCCTATTACGTGATAATACAAAACGAGCTGCCCTTTTTTGCACCCTTTCGATGTCCTTCGTCAATCCCACCTGGTAAGGATCCCACACCGCGCAACAATATTCTAACAGAGGACGAACGAGTGTAGTGTAAGCTGTCTCTTTAGTAGACTTGTTGCATCTTCTAAGTGTCCTGCCAATGAAACGCAACCTTTGGCTCGCCTTCTCCACAATATTATCTATGTGGTCTTTCCAACTGAAGTTGTTCGTAATTTTAACACCCAGGTACTTAGTTGAATTGACAGCCTTGAGAATTGTACTATTTATCGAGTAATCGAATTCCAACGGATTTCTTTTGGAACTCATGTGGATCACCTCACACTTTTCGCTATTTAGCTCTCTCTCATAGGGACTCTTTGTCAGAGTCCCTATGTCAGTGAATTTCCCCATTTGTGGCCACTATTTTGGCTAGAATAATTCCCCATTCATCTCTCCTCCGCTTGCATAATTTGCTTACCGCGTCATGTGCTCGCAACTCAACCAGGCGGCATTCAGTGTCGGGGTGGGCAGTGGCCAAAATGTTTTGACATTTCTGCATACATTCTTGTGGGAGACTGGAAGTAAATAGGTGAGTCGACTGAGGACTTCCTCACAGACACAATGCCGTACGTCGTTTCTAATGATTATAAAACGTCAGAACCGAAAATTTAGGCCATATGTTTCTCTAGGACTCGCGGCAAGCCCCCTAGAGTTCGCAATCAGGGACACGTCAGATGACGTATCTCTCTGAGGCATGAACATAGTTGTAAGCTGGAACGTCAAGTTATTAGGCTGTTATTTGCAGTTGATCAGGGTCTGCTGCAAGGAATGAAGGCTCACAACTGACACAAGTAAGTTCAACGGAATTCATGTAAATAAAATAAAGACGCGATATCGTTTGAGTATAGAGAGTGTGACTAAATTCCTGTTACAGATTTTGAGGACTTGTAATGGGGACCAAGATGGTTAAGTTTAGTATAGGAACTCATGTCTGGGAGCGTACCGTTTTCGCTCCTGACTCCTCCTGCTTGTCGTCTGTGTGCACTTACATGTAGAGGTCGCTGCGGCAACCACCGGCTTTTGCACAGGTGCGGCACCTCCTTAGACGGTTCCGTTACACACGACGACGAATCCCTCCTCCTCTAACATTCGCCGCAGCCGAACGTACCGTTTTCGCTCTCTGCTTGTCGTCTGACCCCAATGGTAGTAGTCTAACTGGTTGAGGTTATCAGGGTATCGGGTGATCGGTGAATGATGTATATAACACCCTAGCCAGTAGCGCTGAAAATGCAGGAAATTTGAACCTGTGTTGCGTATTTTACGGACTGGATTCCCTACGTTAAACTTAATCGTCCTGGCGGCCACTACATGCGGTAAACATCTGTAAATGGAATTAATTACACCCTGTATTTTCATAAAGTAATTAGGAAGATCTGTCCAGACGGATTTAAAGTCATATGACCGCATAATGTATCTTGCTGTAAGGACTGTAAATGCCAGAATTGTTGGAAGGAGAATCCTAATAAAGCGTACTTCATCAACATATGAGGCTACTTATAAAATCTTCGATCACTTCTTTTGTGCTGGTTGTCTGTCTTACCAAACAGCAGAGTGACGACGCCATCAAGTAATGCAAGAGATACACTGTAAATTCTTCTATAACCATAAAAAATGCGTAATATCATTAACAGAAATAGAAAATGCGCGAGGTAGCATTGATATTGAGAATTAACCTATTCACTCACAGGTAAAGTTACAATTCAAAATATGGCGTGGTGGCGCCTCAAATATTCTTGCTTTTAACTCGTCTTCATTCTCTTCATTCACTTACACGTATGTCACATATATTGCCCACATACATATTTGATTTTGTGCTGTTCTGCACTATACGACTCCAGAGATGATGTTGAATTTGTCTGTGGTATTCAGTCCTATGGCATGACTTTATGTCTCACAACAAACTGACAAAATTCTCGATTCGATGCAGCATTCGTTTTTATGATGTAGCTGATGCACCGAACAACGGAGATGACAAATTGGGCTTCATACTTTTAAAGTATTCCAAGTTTATTAAATAAATGTTAGAGATACAAACAGGTCACTTTACAATATTGTTACATATCAGACCCCATACCTACGGGTACTAGAGGTATCTTACTCCCTTAGAAGTGTTAAACAAAGAATTAGTTGTGTACATACAAAATTTGGTTGAAACAGCTTCAGGCGGCCCTGAGTTATGCTTCTATGTTAACCCTTTCAACCTCTCCCATCCCCCCAGTCTTACACGGGCCTTACTGAGAAAATTTTTTTCAGTTTGCAAGTGGTATGTGTTCTGAGTTTGGCAGAAATTGCTTGTGGTGTTACAGGGAGGGGCTGACATGTCTCTATCTTTGCACCTGTCCCCCTCCCCCTCCCCCACACGCACACAACAAGGGGCGAAACGTCATCAGTACCCTTACCAATGGGCCTAGCGGTCTCCCAAAAATTAGAGATTCGTTACTGAAATTGGTCGTTATTGAATATTTTTAGGTGTCACAGCTGCTGATACCAGCACTCGCTCCTAGGGGTGGTAGGTAGGTGTATACTATCCACCAGTATCTTCATACAATTAATACAAATGACGGATCATGTAAAAATTGATTGAAATTGCTCCAGACATTGCTGATTTCGAATTCTTTGTCATCCTGTTTTCACCCCTATGGGAGAAAGGTGGTACTTATTGTCACAGTGCTTGGTTCTGGGTAGTAAATGACAAGTGTAAGAGAATTGGATGAAGTTGATGCAGTGGTTTATGAAGTATGTAACATACATATTTACAAACGTTTTTGTAATACACTAGCCTTTTCCACACAGGTTCGCCCACGCATGCATACGGTACGTAGAATACTGTACACATCTCCTTCTCTCCTCTCTCTCTCTTTCCACCTACTCCCTCCTCCTCCACCTGCCCCTTACCCCTCCTCATCTTCCACTAGCATCCTATACTCTCCCTCCTCCCCCTCGGACTATCACATCCTCCTCTCTGTTCATCCCATCCCCCCCCCTCTTACTTTCCAATCCCCCTGTCTCTGTCCATCTCCTCCTTCCCATTTCTCTGTCAACATCATCCTCCTCCTCCTCCTTTCTGTCCACATTCTCTACCCCACTCTCTCTGTCCATCTCATCCATTCCCCACCTCTCTGCCCACATCTTCACCCTATCTCTGTCCATCTCATCCTCTCCCTCTTTCTTTGTCCATCTTGTCCTCCCACTCTCCCTGTCTGTCTCTTCCTTCTTCGTCTCTGTCTGTCCATCTCCTCCTCCTCACTATCTCTTCCTCCTCCCTTTCTCACCCCATCTACTCCTAACCCTTCCCCCCCCCCCCCCTCCTCTGCGCAGCTATCTGCATGTATACTCCGTGGAAAGCATTCTGACAGAAATGCCAGTCGTGCTGGACAGCTAAGATTTCAGGCATTACAATATTTTTCACTCCCACGCTCACTCCTAGGGGAGCTAGGTGGTTCTTACACCCATAGTACTTCTTTCCTGACTATAAGTACTATGTGTGCCAAATTTGATGGAAATCTATCCAGTGCTTTAGAAGTTGTTCAGCACACATACACATGCACACAGATACATTCATTTATTTATAATAAATAGTTCTTGTATGACTATCTCATCCATATCGGACAAGACAAGAAATTAACACTAGTGATGAAACTGCTTTAAGGTAGCATCCTGTCCGAAAAATGTCGCCATGAAGGAATACAGTATCGCGCTGAAGTAAGCGGAAAAACTACTGACGCTAATGGGGGAGGTGCGAGTATCATGTACTGGAGCTGCTATCGTTATGTCCGTTCATGAAATAAATATCATGCCAAGATTGGAAAATTAATAGGAATTCACATTACTTGATTTAGCAAATTATTGCCGTCTTAAGACGTGATAATTAATGTACAAACAGTTTCATTATAGTATATGAAAGCCAGTTACATGCATACTGAACATCATGAAATGGTATAAAATACAACAAATGTGAATATTTTGCTAATATATTTCATACCATTTCATGACGTTCGGTATGCACGTAGCTACAGTTCGTCTATCATGAGGGACGTGTTCGTGGGTTAATTATCTTACGATGTTTGCCAATAATTTGGCAAACCACCAGTGTGATTATTTGTCATAATTAGCGCAACTTTGGACAAGTTGAAATAATGACTTATTATAAGAACGATTTACAACGTCGCATGCTTTCATTTGATAATATGTCAACTAAAAGAATAATCGTTTCTCTCAAAATTCCTGGAACTCAAGTTACAATAACAGTCAAGAATTAAATTACTTCTTCGAATTTAACGCATCGTGTAACGTCAACGACGGTAGAATCATATAATTTTGGCCTTTACAAACTATCGTGTCATTTGCGAATGGAAGAGTGAAAGAATTGTCGTACACTATGAACATTTCTCCATTCACAGTTTCATGCGGGGTTAAACTGAAGTTGTGTTAGATAGACAGCTGTGTAGTCAGTGTGCTTGTAGTAAAGCGATTATTGCAATATCATCACCAGTTCCTACAACACTCCCCTTCCCAATTCCGAAGGTACCCCTGATCTGAACGCTTCCGAACCCAGATATCTAGTGTTAATGACGAAAACGGAAGGTAAATGACAGCGTTTACGACACCGTCAGTTGTTATATACCGGCAGTCGTCAGAGACGCGGCCTCGAAAACACTTGGGCAACTGTCGCTTTGATAGCAACTTGCGTGTGGAGCGTCCCCGGAGCATTAAGGAGTTTACGAGGCGGAATTGAAAGTGCGACGCGGACATAAAGCGGGTTATTGCGGGCGCAGCTGCTGCAGACACGGCCGCTGTTTGTTCCTCTCAAAGGAAATAAACTGCCGGCCCGGCACTCCCAGCGACACTGCAGCTGGCCCGGGCGCGGCGGAAACGGAAGCGGAAATTAGACCGAATCGAATGTTGCGTCGATGTAATGACTCGGCAATAAAAGGTGGCAAACGCCCCGGAGGTGCAAGCCAGTGCTCTGCCGGCTGCCGCGTTCCAGCGGCTCTTCTGCGTACCTCCTCTTACACTGACAGGTTACATCATTACGGGGGTGAACTCGTAAGTCTGATACATTTGCAGTAAGTGAGAACATTTATTCATTTGCATTACGGGTAAGGAAAGCCGTCGACACACGGGCCCTGTAGCATGCCGAGTTTCTGACGCCATAGCACAGAAAAAGCACGTTGGGCAGTCTTTTCGATCGTGCAGAGCAATATCTAGCATGTCAGATATTCTGCGTTTGAACGTAGACCCTTGAGATGAAAGAATGCCACATACGTAACACGACGCCACCTTTCTTCAGCAGATAGTCCCGAGACGCCAGATTAGCATTCACTTGAAGGCCATATGTTTATATTGTAATGTTGTTGCATTAATTTGTTCTGAAAGCGGTACTGATATTCAAGACCATAAAAGCGGGTTAAAAGCTGTGAGCTATCTGAGGAAGTTAACCTTGCATTACTGATCAACTGTTTAACTAGGTATCCAGTCTAGCTTACCAAATTCCTAACCAGACTAATATTAATTATAATCTTTTAGTAGTCATCTTACGATAACCGGTGATATATATATATATATATATATACAATTTAAATAAAAAGAAATAAATCAGTTTATATTTGGACATTTATTTTAACATTGATCATTGTTCCGTTAAAATTTCAGTATATTAAACTTGATTCACAACTAAACTGGTGCCTTATTTAGGATGGTGAAAATGTGAGTTTTGTAATCTTATGGAACACATCAAATATGGAGCCAAGATTGGGAGACTGCATACAACACTGCATTCATAAAATAACACACGAAGAACGTTGAAACATATGCAACAGGAAATTAACCACAACCAACCGATTCAATTTTCACCCAAAGAAGTTACGTTCGTAGCGCAATCCTGTCCATCATGAAATTACCGCACACTGGTATACTAAATTCATACTAACTCTCTGTGAAATCTTCCCGAAAAGAATAGCTGAGGGCTACTTTGATGATTACACTACATGCTTCATGTGGTCAACTTGGTTTACACAAAGAGTGTAACTCCACAATAATTTTGATAATTAAAATAAATTACATCGAAACACAAATTACAAAAGAAAAACCTCGAACTGGTTACTATGGTCTTACTATTAACATGATGGGTCAAACAATTGTATAAGCCCGTGGTACTGGTCTCACAAAGCACACCCCACGTGGGTTGAACATAAAGAAAAGTTGCTATATTGAAAAATATTGTCAAGACAAGACGTTATAATCTCACGCACATTCGCATTTAAGATTGATGATCTTAGTTAGAATTACGGATCATCGACACGTAGTTCCACTTTACTCACAAAGTCGTGACAAAGCAACTACTGGAAGATATTCTGAACTTCACACTCGAATTACACTGCGTTGCAATTTAAAATAACAACAGATATTTTAGATCTAAACCTGAAATAAAGGTGATTAAATTTTCAGTTAGGCTGAACTTAAGAATCCATTGTCCTACGGACTTAGCAGACACGCGCTTAGCCAAAGATCTTACCACTTCAGACGCTCGCCGCGGACAGACTGCCTGGGCCCCTACCGAGGGTGCTTAACAGATACAAACTGAAGTGACCAGAGAGGCAGCTTCCTATACCAACATGACAAGGGACGAACAGGACCATACTAAGAATAGAAACCTCTCTGCTTTTAGAAAGCGTAGCTACCTGTTCCGACGTTGGTCCTACTGTCCTCTAGCAGACAGGCTTGTCTGCTACCATCAAGCATGCAACTAGAAATACATTTGCTCATTCATCCTTTCACACAGAAGGGAAGGGGGATGACAGTATCTTGTCTTATACAGCATATATAAGAAAGCGGATATAGGTTCTGTATGAGACTGTGTGGCATGAATTACATATAAACTGTGTTTTAAAGTGTAGTAGTGCGACAGATCGTTCTTGTTTATGTGTAAAAGTAACACGTTCCACTGATCAGTCTCCTCCAAGATAGTCAGAAACACCACAGTAAATTTAGAACAGGAATTTATGCCGTAAATGACAACAGATTTAAGAAATTAACATGAAAGGAATCCAACAGAGACCTTTCAATATGTCATTTCCAAGCATCAGCAAATTGTACGATTCTTTGTAGTAAAATAATTGGTAACTATTTGTTGTAATAAAATGAGGGGAAACATATTGATGCTAAAAAAATTATTGCAATTTGCTTATTATGAAATTATCTTTCAGTGAAACGTTACATTGGCGATCCTCCAAAAACGTGTTGTTCTTTGTACTGTTTGTTATAATTAAATGTCAGTTGATGGTACACTGAGGAGTCAAAGAAACTGGTACACTTGCCTAATATCGTGTAGAACTACCGTGAGCACGCAGAAGTGCCGTAACACGACGGGGCATGCACTCGACTAACGTCTGAAGTAGTGCTGGAGGGAACTGACACCATGAATCCTGCAGGGCTGTCCAAAAATCCGTAAGAGTGCGAGGGGTTGGAGATCTCTCCCAAACAGCACGTCGCAAGACATCTCAGATATGCTCAATAGTGTTTATGTCTGGGGAGTTGGGTGGCCAGCGGAAGAGTTTAAACTCAGAAGAGTGTTCCTGTAGCCACTCTCTAGCAAGTATGGATGTATGGGATGTCGCATTGTCGTTCTGGAATTGCCCAAGTCCGTCGGAATGCACAATGGACATGAATGGATGCAAGCTATCAGACAGGATGCTTATTACGTGTCACCTGTCAGAGTCGTACCTAGATGTATCAAGGGTCCCATATCACTCCACCTGCACACGCCCCACACCATTACAGAGCCTCCACCAGCTTGAACAGTCCATGCTGACATGCGGGGTCCATGGATTCATGAGGTCGTCTCCGTACCCGTACACTTCCATCCGCTCGATACAATTTGACATGAGACTCGTCCGACCAGGCAACATGTTTCCAGTCATCAACAGTCCAATTTCGGTGTTGATGGGCACAGGCGAGGCATAAAGCTTTGTGTCGTGCAGTCATCAAGGGCACACGAGTAGGCCTTCGGCTCCGAAAACCTATATTGATGATGTTTCGTTGAATGGTGCGCACGCTGACAACTGTTGATGGCCCAGCATTGAAATCTGCAGCAGTTTGCGGAAGGATTGCACTTCCGTTACGTTGAACAAATCTCTTCAGTCGTCGTTGGTCCTGTTGTTGCAGGATCTTTTTCCGGACGCAGTGTAAGTAGGCTGTTTAAGTCTTTATGTTGGTAACGCCACGTAGCGCTCTGTATGAAAATCACTGACTGTGCTGTGTGAAGTCTGAGGCTGGTCGGCATTGTTGCAATATTTGCTATTGTAGTCTTGGGCAGTTGGATGTGAACAGCGCGTAGCGTTGCGCAGTTGGAGGTGAGCCGCCAGCAGTGGTGGATGTAGGGAGAGAGATGGCGGAGTTATATATATATATATATATATATATATATATATATATATATATATATATATATATATATATATATATATATGATTTTTGAACACTATTAAGGTAAATACATTATGTGTTCTCTATCAAAATCTCTCGTTTGCTAACTATGCCTATCAGTAGTTAGTGCCTTCAGTAGTTAAAATCCTTTATTTAGCTGGTAGTATTGGCGCTCGCTGTATTGCAGTAGTTCGAGTAACGAAGATTTTTGTGAGGTAAGTGATTCATGAAAGGTATAGGTTATTGTTAGTCAGGGCCATTCTTTTGTAGGGATTATTGAAAGTCAGATTGCGCTGTGCTAAAAAGATTGTGCGTCAGTTTAGTGTTGATCAGAATAGGTAAAGAGAGAAATGTCTGAGTGCGTTCAGTTCTGCTCAGCTGTTTGAAAGTCAAATAATGTAACAGGTCTATCAGCACAGCCATTCATAAATTTTTCTAAGGGGACGTTTCAACAACGATGTCGGAGATTTGATGTTTTACCAGGCTCCTGATATTCACGGTACACTCGTGAAATGGTCGTACGAGAAAATCCCCACTTCATCGGTACCTCGGAGATGGTGTGCTCCGTGGCTCGTGTGCGACTAAAACACCAAGCTCGAACTCACTTAAAACTTGATAAGGTGCTATTGTAGCAGCAGTAACCAATATAACAATTGCGCCAGGCACTTGTTGTCTTATAGAGGCGTTTCCGACCGCAGCATGAACGGCAATGCAGACTCTGCAATGTGCTCCCATGCTGGCCACAATGTTGAAAAGGAATTTTTGTGACAGGTCGTTCCATTCTTGCACCAGCTTGGTTGACAACTATTGGATGTCGTTGGTACCCACGGACGTGCTGCAATACGTATGTGTAATGCATCCCACATGTGCTCGATGTGATTTAAATCGGGTGAACTTGCAGGCCAGTACGTTCGCCGAATATCCTCTCGTTGCAAGAGCTACTCCACCTTCGCTGTTCGACGCTGCGGTAGAGTGTCATCCATAAAATTGAAGACGACACCGAATGAACCTCTGAAATGAAGCGCATGGGGAAGGAGTACATTCTGACAATAACGGTGATCGGTAGGTGTTCAATGATCTGAAGGTCAGTACGCCCACGCAGCATCATGCTTTCCCACACCGTAATACTTGGACCACGAAAATGATAGCGTTAGATGACAATTCTGGCTGAATTATGTCTACCCAGCTTTCGTCGTTATAAGGGGACATCTACATTTGTCGAACGTTATCGTTTTGGTGGTTCAGGAGCTATGGTATGGAGACGCATAACGTTGCACGGAGTACTGCCTTCCAAATCTTTGAACACTGTGCACTCGACGATCAACGTTATTGCGACACTTTCCACCATTCCTCATGTGCGTCTTTTTAGGGGGTCAATTCGTCCCTCTCTTCATACTAAGGTGAGATTGAGCACTTGTGTGATGGGTATTGCAGACTTATAGCAGCACGTCCACATGTAGCAATGACCATTCAGGAGTTTTCAACCGCTCTTGTAGAGGAATGGAACGCCCTACCACAAGTACTTCTTACCAGCACTTTGTAGAACATGCACTGCCGTCCGTGATGATCACAGATCCTATTAAGAACGATGTCCTGCCTTTCGTAATACCCAGGGGACCATGATTACTCGCGATGCATCCAGTGTAATAAAATTTCTTTAACTGAAAATATCGTTTTTGTTCGTCTCATTAGGTATTTCGTTCAGTTACCTTTTGTACTTTACCGTAGCAGTTTCTAACAACTCTACCACAACAAAGGTCAAAATTTAATAATGATTAAGGTGTTGCTCACGCTGCTAAATACTGCATTTTCGGGCAACAACAAAGTTATTATGTGGCAGGTGTCATTAGAGCGCAGTTAATAAAGTCATTTCATGTGTTAATGAATAAACTAGGCACTCATCTTTTCGTGTTTCCCACGCTGATCTCGTTGTAAAATCATGGCTCAATCGTCGAAAATCTAGGTGGTGGTGGTTCCAAGCTCGGATGCGAAGAGGCCTAGGTTTTATTCTGCTATATTCAAAAGTTTTGTAGATGCGCTTCACAAACCATTCTTGAAGAACACACTTTTTCAGGACAATGGTGATGTAAAAAAATAATCAGCACTCCGAATTTAAGTTACACTTCCTTGTAATTGCTTTTATTGCAATATCACGTAACACACAAAACATCACTTCTCAGTACAAAACATACTTGAAAATATCTTCCTCACTGTTAAAGTTCACATTTTATAAGCTGACTACGTTATGCGTCTTTCCAACATGACGTCCAAGACTTAACTTTTTTCAAGGTCCGACTCTAACTACTGACTAATAATCGCTTACGCGCCCAAAAATCAGAGTTACAAGTACGTCAAAGATCATAGTGACAAAAGAAAGAATACACATAAGAATAATATAATTGCAATATAAACATATCGATGTATCAAAGTACCTCTACATTAATGAAATCAAATCTGAATGTTGTCTGAGAAATATGTTAACTACTTCTACAGAAACACAGTAAAATATTACTGGTATCGAGAGGTTCAGGCGAGGAGCCGTAATGGTTACGTAGTTCAAGTACCCTTACAAGTAGTTTCTATGTTTGATCCAAGTTTCATTCAGCTATGTTACTTGGCAGTGACACGTCATGAGAGGGTTAGTTTCGTGTTTAAGTTTTGCACACCAGTATACTAACAAAGTAGAAATATGGTCTTGTGCAACACAGATGTTTTTTTCCTTACAGGAACGTGTCTTGTTTGTTCTTGGCACCATTAAGATTTCAATTACGTAATAAAGGAACACTGAATAAAAACACGTAGCCAGCACATTCGGTATTTTATTACTCGTGAATAATCCATAGCTCGTTAAAAAAGAAATATTACATGTCAAAAAACTCTGGCCAATACTAATAAGCTATAATAAAACCTAACGAAGCTGCCGGTCGACTGACTGATGAGGCTGTGTACGCATATAACAATGGCAACAATCCTGTCTCGGAAAAGTTTCTTCTCTAAGGAACGAAAGTAATCCCCCCAGTTCCCACACTGCTAGGCTCGCACATCTTCGTAATCCTCAAATAGCGATCTCCAGTTGGAATTTATTTCAGTATTGCACTAAAAAGTATGGCGTTAACTATCCAGGCATTGACTGATATGATATGACGGTAATTGCCAGTGACTGATGATTAGTGAGCAGATGTAATAGGCTGAAATAATAATGACTTGGGAATGATTGGTCTCAATCACTTATCAGCCACAAGGGTGCCTGAGCTTCCAGACTTCGTTCCTGCCATTCGTCCTGAGGTTCTGGATGTGCCTGTTTCGAGTTGTACCACAGGAAGGATAAAAATTGTTTGGCAGCGCCTTGTATCGCTGGAGGAAGGGTGCGATGCCCACTTCTTGGACAACTCAGCGACCCTAATGAAGAACGTGGCGTGTAACGCTCGCCACAGGGCTATTTTCTGCAGCATTTGCGGCTTCTGTATCTTGTCTGACGCAGCGTAGGCCCACTCAGGAAACACGTACTCTATAACGGGGGCGATATTGCTAGAAACAATCATTCGCAGTTTCTACACAACTCAACTGTAGAACACTGTTGTTAGGTGCATTAGACGAAGCTTTCATTGCAATGATAGTAAATTTGAGCAACTTTACGGAGTTGACTGTAATGATCTTTTTTCCATATCTGTTAACTTAAATCCAATCCCAGCTCAAACTCCACTGCAGAGTGAAATGTCATTATGGAAGGAAGTTTTTGTATACAAAATTTATGATACTTTCTTCGAGTCTCTTGTTAATGGTTAATGATACCTATTCTAATTTAAATGTATTCATATGTAACAATGGAGATGGGACCCGTATAAACTGAAAGAACCAGAGGTTGTACAGAGTTTCAGGGAGAGCATAACGGAACAATTGACAGGAATGGGGGAAAGAAATACAGTAGAAGAAGAATGGGTAGCTTTGAGGAATGAAATAGTGAAGGCAGCAGAGGATCAAGTAGGTAAAAAGACGAGGGCTATTAGAAATCCTTGGGTAACAGAAGAGATACTGAATTTAATTGATGAAAGGAGAAAATACAAAAATGCAGTAAGTGAAGCAGGCAAAAAGGAATACAAACGTCTCAAAAATGAGATCGACAGGAAGTGCAAAATGGCTAAGCAGGGATGGCTAGAGGACAAATGTAAGGATGTAGAGGCTTATCTCATGAGAGGTAAGATAGATACTGCTACAGGAAAATTAAAGAGACCATTGGAGAAAAGAGAAACACTTGCATGAATATCACGAGCACAGATGGAAACCCAGTTCTAAGCAAAGAAGGGAAAGCAGAAGGGTGGAAGGAATATATAGAGGGTCTATACAAACGGAGATGTTCTTGAGGACAATATTATGGATATAGAAGAGGATGTAGATGAAGATGAAATCGGAGATCTGGTACAGTGTGAAGAGTTTGACAGAACACTGAAAGACCTAAGTCGAAACAAGGCCCCGGGAATAGACAACATTCCAGTAGAACTACTGACTGCCTTGGGAGAGCCAGTCCTGACAAAACTCTACCATCTGGTGAGCAAGATGTATGAGACAGGCGAAATTGCATCAGACTTCAAGAAGAATATAATAATTCCAATCCCAAAGAAAGCACGTGTTGACAGATGTGAAAATTACCGAACTGTCAGTTTAATAAGTCACAGTTGCAAAATACTAACGCGAATTCTTTACAGACGAATTGAAAAACTGGTAGAAGCCGACGTCGGGGAAGATCAGTCTGGATTCCGTAGAAATGTAGGAACACGTGAGGCAATACTGACCCTACGACTTATCCTAGAAGAAAGATTAAGGAAATGCCAACCCACGTTTCTAGCATTTGTAGATTTAGAGAGATGGTTCAAATGGCTGTGGGCACTATGGGACTTAACATATGTGGTCATCAGTCCCCTAGAACTTAGAACTACTTAAACCTAACCAACCGAAGGACATCACATACATCCATGCCCGAGGCAGGATTCGAACCTGCGACCGTGGCGGTCACGCGGTTCCAGACTGAAGCGCCTAGAACCTCACGGCCACACCAGCTGGCATTTAGAGAGAGCTTTTGACAATGTTCACTGGAATACTCTCTTTCAAATTCTGAAGGTGGCAGGGGTAAAATACAGGGAGCGAAAGGCTATTTACTATTTGTACAGAAACCAAATGGCAGTTATAAGAGTCGAGGGACATGCAAGGGAAGCAGTGGTTGGGAAAGGAGTGAGACAGGGTTGTAGCCTCTCCCCCATACTATTCAATCTGTATATTGAGCAAGCAGGAAAGGAAACAAAAGAAAAGTTCGGAGTAGGTATGAAAATCCATGAAGAAGAAATAAAAACTTTGAGGTTCGCCGATGACATTGTAATCCTGTCAGAGACAGCAAAATACTTGGAAGAGCAGTTGAACGGAATGGACAGTGTCTTGAAAGGAGGGTATAAGATGAACATCAACAAAAGCAAAACGAAGATAGTGGACTGCAGTTGAATTAAGTCGGGTGATGCTGAGGGAATTAGATTAGGAAATGAGACACTTAAAGTACTAAATTTGGGAGAAAAATAACTGATGATGGTCGAAGTAGACAGGATATAAAATGTAGACTGGCAATGGCAAGGAAAGCGTTTCTGAAGAAGAGAAATTTGTTAACATCGAGTATTGATTTAAGTGTCAGGAAGTTGTTTCTGAAAGTATTTGTATGGAGTGTAGCCATGTATGGAAGTGAAACATGGAAGATAAATAGTTCGGACAAGAAGAGAATAGAAGCTTTCGAAAAGTGGTGCTACAGAAGAATGCGTAAGAGTAGATGGGTAGATCACATAATTAATGAGGACGTATTGAATAGAATTGGGGAGAAGAGGGGTTTGTGGCACAACTTGACTAGAAGAAGGCATCGGTTGGTAGGACATTTTCTGAGGCATCAAAGGGTCACCAATTTAGTACTGGAGGGCAGCGTGGAGGGTAAAAATCGTAGAGGGAGACCTAGAGATGAATACACTAAGCAGATTCAGAAGGATGTAGGCTGCAGTAGGTACTGGGAGATGAAGAACCTTGCACAGGATAGAGTAGCATGGAGAGCTGCATCCAGCTAGTCTCAGGACTGAAGACCACAACAACAACAACATGTAACAATGGAAAATCCAGAATGGAATAATGACAATATTATGAAAATTATAGAAAAAAAAGAAAAAAAGCCTTCTTAAATGTATGACAACGCCACGCTCTTACGAATCACACTGTACCAACCGTCCGCTTTCAACACTACGAGACCGCGCTGAGTGTTTGTGCAGCATCTCATGTCCCACATTACTACCGCCGATATAGTACGTGTTTAGTAGTCTTTTTCTTTGTGCCTGTCTGCGACACAGCTTCTCCGCTATATGGTGAGTAGCAGTCTGTCCTTTTTATTATGTACACTTATGTTTCTGTACTGTGTAACGTAAAATCTTGTTTCGTGTTAATACGATTGGAAAAAATTCATAGTTCCGGGTGGCATCAGGGTTAAAAGTAGGTGTCATTATAAATACTACCAGAAAGTCTTCTCATTGTTTCCGGAGAACATATATGAAACGCCTGCGTTACCACATCGTCTCCGTGTCGCTCACTTCGATAGTAAATGTTAAAACTGGCTCCTACTGACTTCTAATCGTTAAACGTGCACTAAGTTCAACGATTGTAGGTGTATTAGCTAGTGAGAGATGCCTGTCGCTACAGACAGCTAAGCAGAATCAACTCCGAAAGCTATTTGCATCGAGCCTGAGAATCTTCACGTTCCTGAACCACACTGCCAGCAGTTAGCGCCTTCGAAGGCTGAAATTAGGAACTCAGATGACAGATGGACTGCCGTTCACCGTCGCCCTCGGCATGCTCTCTTGGCTTCATGGAGATAATGTCCCCTGTTGATAAAGTTTTCTGCGATGCGAATCCCACTGAACCCTTAATAATACAAACACAAAATTAATTAGCAATTGCTAAATTTCTTATTTCATTGTAATCTGTTTGATATGCAGTGTCCGCAGCTCGTGGTCTTACGGTAGCGTTCTCGCTTCCCGTGCACGAGCTCCCAAGTTCGATTCACGGCGGGGTCAGGGATTTTTCATACCTTGAGATGACTGGGTTTTGTTGTGTCGTCTTCACCATCATCATTACGGTCGGAGGAAGGCAACGGCAAACCACCTCCACTGGGACCTTACCTAGTACAGCGGTGCGGGTTTCCCGCATCATCCCCTTCGCTCCTCGGAGTATGGGACATCATTATTATATGCAGTGGATATACAATATTCGACAATGGCACATTGCGTCTGTTCCAAAGGCGAGCTCGGTTCTAATGTTTACAAAAGCTGAAATTTCCATCTCACTCTATCCTTCAAAAATGGTTCAAATGGCTCTGAGCACTATGGGACTCAACTGCTGAGGTCATTAGTCCCCTAGAACTTAGAACTAGTTAAACCTAACTAACCTAAGGACATCACAAACATCCATGCCCGAGGCAGGATTCGAACCTGCGACCGTAGCGGTCTTGCGGTTCCAGACTGCAGCGCCTTTAACCGCACGGCCACTTCGGCCGGCCTCTATCCTTCCATTGGCCTCCGTCATCACTGCTTCATCTTGCTGACTTTTAGTCGCTAACTGCGATTCCTCAGGGCCCCGTATTTGTACTCATCATTCCTCCTCCATCACGATCATTTTCACCCCGCTCCATCGTCACCATTATACTATAGCAGTGCTAACATCGCCATCAGTGAAACTTCCTGGCAGATTAAAACTGTGTGCCAGACCGAGACTCGAACTCGGGACCTTTATCTTTCGCGGGCAAGTGCTCTGCCAACTAAGCTACCCAAGCGCGACTCACGCCCCGTCCTTACAGCTTTACTTCTGCCCGTACTTGGTCTCCTACCTCCCAAACTTTGCAGAAGCTCTCCTGCGAACCAGTTCACAGTTTTAATCTGCCAGGAAGTTTTATATCAGCGCACACTCTGCTGCAGAGTGAAAATCTCATTCTGATCACCATTGGTGATTAAATTCTAACTGTAATTAAAAAGTCATCTAAAAAGTATTAAAAACCATAAAACTTGCCGACCAATGTGTCTCCTTTTTCTTTTTTTATGTCTTATTGTCCTTTCTTTGTATGTATTTTAAACTTATGTTCTAATGTGTGTGAATTCCTAAGGGACCAAACTGCTGAGTTCATCGGTCCCTTGACTTACACACTACTTAAACAACTTAAAGTAACTAATGCTTTAAACTTTCCTGGATATATATGATCCTTGGCTGAAGAGCGATTTTTAGCCGCTGCTAAACCCGACCATTTCTGGGAAATTCAAATAACAATAAAAAAAGATAGCTGTATTCACAGCGCTCGCTATATTGAAATGTAAATAACTCAGCCTTAGCATTTAACTATAGCATTTAAGTTGCTGTTTCAGAGCAATGGGAACCAATATATACGTTTCTCTTTTTTATTTTGTAGTAGCTGCTTGTTACCAAAGGGAAAACGATATTCCAAACAGTTTGACACTGGACTTTTGTGGGATTTAGTGATCATTTTTATTAGTTTTTATAAAAATACATTGCGCATTGGGCACTTATCAACAGTCACAGTAACGCTACAATGAACGCAGAAGGATTATCAGATTATATCTCGAAATTCGGACTGATTATGTAAAATAAATCTCTCTAGGTAATCGAAAGTAGGAACATGTGGCTTACAAACACATAGATGTGGCGACAGCGCTGCTCTTGAATGATACCGTTTTTACTCTACCCTCGGAGTTTACTACCGAGCGAGGTGATGCAGTTCTTACCACAATGGATTCGCATTCGGGAGGCCGACGGTTCAAATCCGCGTCCGACTATCGAGATTTATGTTTAGTGTGATTTCCGTGAAGCGCTCCATGCCGTTGCTTGTATAGTCGCTTTGAAAGAGGACGGCCGATTTCCTTCCCCATTCTTTAAACAGTCCGAGCTTGTGCTCTGTGTCTAATGATCTCAATGCCGACGGTACGTTAGACCCTAATCTTCCTTCCTCCCTTCCTTCCTTCCTTCGGGGATTAGTTTTCACCCACATGATGATTCCGTACCCTGGGGATTGAATATTTCTAAGCGATAACTCCCCTCCAAACCGCTGGAACAGATTCCCTTGTTTCCAAAATAAACTGGATCACAACAAAACTGATCATCTCTGGAAGAATACTTCGGTCGTCCCTTTTGCTGCACAATTTCTCATCCAGGCACTTTAAAGCGATTAGGTGGAGAGCTACATTCAGTGTTAGCTATCAGTATACTGTTGTAGATCGTGTACCGTGACTGCTGTAAGTGGCGATTCCTGTGGGCGATAGGAAGTAATTGTAATAATGTATAACTTTAGCGCACATCAAAGAAACCAAGTTATCACTTCACGGGGTGTGATGAATGGCAGCTCATTATAATTGTGAAAAAATGTAAGTTAACGCAAATGAGTAAAAAAAAATATTGTAAAGCTCGAATACAGCACTAGCAGAGTATTGCTTGACACACACAAATCTATTAACCGTCTTGGCTTAACGTTGCAAAATGACATGAAATGGGACTAGCACGTGATGTCCGTTTATCGGCAGAATTCTAAGGAAGCGTAACTCATCTATAAACGAGACCGCGTACAGAATAACTGCGTGGCAGTGTTTGGAATACCCACAGGGTCGGCCTGAAGGAAGAACGGAAGTAATTAAGAGTTGCGCTGCTAAATTTGTTACCAATTGGTTCGATCATGGAGCATTTATTTAATACTCCATGAATTAAAGTGGAAACCCTGGAGGAAAGAAGATGTTCTTTTCGCGAAACGCTATTGGGAAAGTTTACAGAATCGACATTTGCGACAGATCGCAGAACGACCTTGTCGATTGAACATACCTCTCGCATAAGGATCGTGAAGACAAGATAAAAGAAATCGCAGTTCACATGGAAGCATGCATAAAGTCGGTTTTCCCCCGCTCCCTTTGCGAGAGGAACAGGAGAGGGAATGACTAGCACTGGCACAAGTTACCCTCTGCCATGCAAGGCATGGTGGCTTGCGGAATATGTATGTTGATATAAAGTAAATGTGGTTTTCTGTCAGGAGCAACTGAATTTTGATTGCCACAAGCAATATGTCAAAGTTTAGAAGCATTCATCTGTGGTATAAATCAATTACTCTGAACAATGTTACAAGCATTAGGTTTGATGTACTTTCCGGCCAAGTGTCAAAATGAAGTTTGTCATTCCAGTCATTTTCTTTGTCTGGTTGCTTACTGCTACTCACTGACACTAGCTGATAATTACCGTGGTATCCTAACTCTCCCTCAGAAGCTGCTCAATACAGGAGGCTGAACGAGACGTGACAACGGCAGTCTTTGTTGTGAGCTACAAGGTTGTGAACAGGGTGTATGGAAGAGGCTTTGGATTACTGCCTTGTACGTAACGGTGAAAATGTGTTAATAGTTTTCTGATTCTGAAACCGAACATACGCTTTCCGGTTCAGTTATAAATTCTTATTGTCTGGAATACATTGCAAGAAGTAGAGGCGTATTGCAAGAGCTATTCGTTGAACTAGAAATTCGAGAATTAACTACAGTCATATGTGTACTGGAAATGAATTTTGTAACTGACCAGTTCTCAAGCAGTATTTTAACTTGTAGTCGAAATCCCAGAAACGCATTACAATCCAGAGAGCATTCGTCTTAAGGCATTCTTAGCTTATAGTGTAGTGCGGTGAACGTAGAGGGGGAGGTGAACAATAAGTAACTTGCTTCACAGGAAAATGTTGTCCCTTTTTTCGTGTGCATCCAGAAATTGGTGATTATTTAATCTATATTTTATACTAAACCTATTGCTATTGACTATCAGTGCTTGGTTTGACTCGAACAATAACAACACTGCAATGTGCAGGAATTCCCTGACTTTATTACCTGTTTGACGATTCCCAGTGCTATGACTACTTTATTACAGTTGACTCGCACTGGGAAGTGTTCTAGTTTCTGTTAGTACCTGTGAACTTTTTTATCAGTACCATTTTTACGTGAGTTTTATGTTTCCTTGTGGTGGCATTACTTGGTGCCTTGTCCTCACGCAACTTGAAAATGGAGAAAAAGCCAAAATAGCCCAATAGTGGAAAATAAACAATAATTTTGGTGCAAGGCGGATATGATGTCATTTCAGAAATTTTGTGTGACTGCGCGAAGGGAAGGAAACCACATTTCAGATTCTTAAGCTTGTTGTGAACAAGGTCTCGAGTGTCTACTTTTTAACTAGGCCAGAAAGAAGTAGCAACTTTTTACCACACATATTTGAAACGTGAAAGCTATACGAGTTCAAGATCTAGTCCTTTCTAAAAAGTTACATTTTTCTGTTAGGTATCGTTTCCCGTGTCTGGATGTTGTCAACCTGTCATCTGCGTTCCCATCCACGTTTATAACCGTTATGTGTCCTCTTCTCGTTTAAGAGCACAAAATATTATCCCTGAAAATATTGTGTTGTTGTTGTTGTGGTCTTCAGTCCTGAGATTGGTTTGATGCAGCTCTCCATGCTACTCTATCCTGTGCAAGCTTCTTCATCTCCCAGTACCTACTGCAACCTACATCCTTGTGAATCTGCTTAGTGTATTCATCTCTTGGTCTCCCTCTACGATTTTTACCCTCCACGCTGCCCTCCAATACTAAATTGGTGATCCCTTGATGCCTCAGAACATGTCCTACCAACCGATCCCTTCTTCTAGTCAAGTTGTGCCACAAGCTCCTCTTCTCCCCAATTCTATTCAACACCTCCTCATTAGTTATGTGATCTACCCATCTAATCTCCAGCATTCTTCTGTAGCACCACATTTCGAAAGCTTCTATTCTCTTCTTGTCTAAACTATTTATCGTCCATGTTTCACTTCCGTACATGGCTACACTCCATACAAATACTTTGAGAAACGACTTCCTGACACTTAAGTCAATACTCGATGTTAACAAATTTCTCTTCTTCAGAAACGCTTTCCTTACCATTGCCAGTCTACATTTTATGTCCTCTCTACTTCGACCATCATCAGTTATTTTGCTCCCCAAATAGCAAAACTCCTTTACTACTTTAAGTGTCTCATTTCCTCATCTAATAACCTCAACATCACCCTACTTAATTCGACTACATTCCATTATCCTCGTTTTGCTTTTGTTGATGTTCATCTTATACCCTCCCTTCAAGACACTATCCATTCCGTTCAACTGCTCTTCCAAGCCCTTTGCTGTCTCTGACAGAATTATAATGTCATCGGCGAACCTCAAAGTTTTTATTTCTTCTCCCTGAAAATCTTATTATATTTTATTTTAACTTTTTGTGTGTGGGGGTTAGGGCTTTGCTAGGATACATTCTCAGAGAGCACTTGAGTGGAGGAGGAGTAAGCGGAAACTGGTAAACTATGCGGACGCGTGGTCGATATAGTTGTATTTTGCACGTTTGTATAGAGAGAACTATATTGGGTACTCGAAGTAATTACTTAGGACGCCTGGGTGCATGTACAACATAGGCTTATGTACCTCAATTATTGAAGCTGATTTGAAATATACAGTCTCTCTCTCCGTTTGTAAAGGCTTCGGAAGACAAGACAGTACTGACCAATCGCGCGTATCATCCTCAGCCGACAGGCGTGACTGGATATGGATATGGAGGGGAATGTGGTCAGCACACCGCTCTCACTGCCGTTGTCAATGTCGTGGCTGGAGCCGCCTCTCCTTAATCAAGTGGGTCCTCAATTGGCCTCACAAGGGCTGGGTACACGCCGCTTACCAACAGCGGTCGGCAGACCCGGATGGTGCTACCTAAGCCCAGCAGCGCTTAATTTCGGTGATCTGACGGGAACGGGTGTTATTAACTGCGGAAAGGCCGTTGGCCTCAAAAATACAGAGTATCAGAGAAATTGTGCGACAAGCTTCGAAGGGGTTTAGAGGGTGTCTGAAAGAACAAATCGAGGGCAGAAACCCGTGTCCGGAAACGTGATCTATAGACGCTGAGGAGTATCCAAGTTACAGACACCAGCACATGCCAGTATGCCACCTCTTCGGCTGCAAACGTGATTTTTTATGCTAACAGATCGTAGTCGGAACGCCTCGCAATGTTGTTTGTTATTCAGAGATCTCTAATGATTGCCAGAATCATCCGTGGAGAAGGTAGAGTTAGCTGCTGCTTAGAAAGGTCTTCTATGAATGACATGCTCTGTTGCGTCTGTGGATGACAAGTTTCGGACACGGATTTCCATCAGCACTTTATTTTCCACTGGGACCCTCAAAATCTCCAATGTTTTTTTGTGTACAAGAGAAATCAGACTGCAAATGGAGTCCCATGTGCGAAACCGTCACCCTACAAGGCAACAGAGCATCGCTTTCATAGGAGACAAGGCATGTGTACGCAGCAGCTTGCTCGATCTTCTCCAGTGGCCATGGTGGCATTAAGTCACCATCACAGAATAACTTACAACATTTTCAGATGTCCCACCTATGCTCCATCAGCGTACAGAGTCACCTTTGCAGTCGAAGGGGTAGCCTAGTGGCAGGCGCCGGCGCCTTTAACTTCGACGCTCTGCAGTGTCGATGGAGGACGATTACAGTCACGGGTTTCTATTTTCGGTTTGTTCTTTAAGACACCCTCTACAACCGCTCGATGTTTATCGCAACCTTCATGGAAGGACCTGCATATAATATGTTTGTTTACATACTGATCTTCCACATTCTTTCCAGAATGACAACAAAATGTACTTTAAAAATGAACAGAAACAGTATAGAAAGCAAAAACTTTTATTTTGTGGTAACTGCTTTCGGTGAGTTTTTGATCATCTTCAGATCCTCGCACCATAATGGTAGGAGGTGCTAAAAATCCACAAACGTTACATGTTTAACGTCGATGGTCTGCCGGGAACCAGTGAGCAGTTGACGGTGGTGGAGTTATAACACCCTCTCCACTCACCGCCGCCGGTTACCATTATGGTTTGAGGATCTGAAGTTTGTCAAAAAGTGACCGAGAGCGGTTACCACAGAGTAAATGTTTTTTCGGTAGAGACTTTTTTTGTTCATTTTTAAAGTGCTTTTTGCCAAACCGCTGTTTTCCACTAGAAATTTTCTCAAGGATTAGTGATCACAGAAGGTGCTTTATAACTAACAGCGAAACATGTCTAATAACAAATATTCCTTAACTGCAGTAAGCTTAATATGAAGAAACCAATAGTAACTGAAATATAGTTTTTAGCTTACATGAAATACATGTGTATTTATTCGAAATGTTTAGATTTACGTGTCAACAAAACTGAACTCTATGCTGTGTTTGAAAACCATAATAATCGGTACAACCAGATAGACTATATTCAGACCATACTTAGCGGTTGGAGGTAGTTACGAAGCTGCAAAGTAGGGTATCTTTTCTCACTGTCTTGCGTTAGGTAATGAAATTTATTTTTCAATATTATAACACTACTAATATTTCGGTGAACTTACTATTAAATATTGTATTTATTGGTTTATGTCACCATTATTATCAGTTTTTATTATCAGGCACATAATGATATATATATATATATATATATATATATATATATATATATATATATATATATAGGAAAACTTTAGAGAGAGCAAAACGAGTAGTATTTACTGTTTCCATCTACAAATTTTCGCTTATTTATTTTCTTTTTGCTACTACTATTTTAAGCTGTTGCCACTGTAAGTGCCATTGTCTTAGACGAGCGAGCAGATGGCGTAGTGTGTCGCGAGGTACTACGACATGTTCGACATACTGATGAAGAACAGAAGTGACTCAGTGTTCTGTGTGAGTAGCATTGATGCAAGTGATGTCTGGATTTATTAGTACAATAATCCAAGAAGGGCGGAGAATAAGAATTGATTCATAACAACATAACTGATAATTCATGTCAGAGAATATGGGCCCTGTTCCCACTGAAGCAGATTTCTGAGACAGTTACACTTGATGGAAAGCTTACATGCACAACAGTACCTGGCTCCAATACATTTTAAACAATTGATCCCCGACCCTCAACATTTGGTTCTTTAGTCATATCATCGCCTCTACATGTCGTCCAAATGTCCACAGACTCGTTTCAAGCAGTCGACTGAGAGCCTTTCCTTTCTCTCACTTTAACCTGTCCTTTTACCGTGTAACTTTTCTTCTTTCACGAAGTGAAGAAGGTTAGGATTTAATATACCTTTGTCGCAAGGTCGTTTGTAACGGAACATAAGTTCGCAGAATGCAAGTATGGCGTAGAAAACTGAGACAGACCTTCCAAATAATCATCATGAATTTTATACTACTTGGCTTTGGAAATAGCATACAAAAAGAGTCAAGGAAGAAGTTTTGCTTCTTTCCGACTCCGGGTCGTGTGTACAAACCATTGCACTATCTCAATCACTAAGTTTATGTAAAGAGACTCTTAGACAAGTTTCGCGCGTGCAATAGAGGGCATGAGTAACTTGTGCGGGACCTTTCCGTCTCCAAACGTCTGCAACATCACTTAGTTCGACATATCTATGCTTTTAACCAAGTTTTCAAGTCGGTTATTAAATTGTATTGCGATCAGAGATGAGTGAAGAGATTAGTTCTATTTTGAGATTCCCTACACTCTTCGAATGAGTTCGCATAAACTGTAGTGATACTTTATTTCCATCATAACTACGTAAGACACAATTTTCTGTACGAACATCTCCCTCGTCTTCGATACAACGGTACACAGTGCTCAGGAAACACGTTAGTCCGCGTTTTGTGCGACCTGAAAGCTCTTCTATGAAGACGTATAATCAGGCAAATTCTCAGCCTTTGTAGTGGTACATGTGAATGTGGTCGGAAAAAATGATTTAGTTCTAAAACTAGCTGTAAAAGATTTCGAGACTTTTCGTAGAAGTTTCAAGCTTTACTGAACTACTACATTACCTGGAACCTAATTACGCAACTCCATCACGATATTTGCTGAATGGCCGGCCGCGGTGGTCTAGCGGTTCTGGCGCGGCAGTCCGGAACCGCGGGACTGCTACGGTCGTAGGTTCGAATCCTGCCTCGGGCATGGGTGTGTGTGATGTCCTTAGGTTAGTTAGGTTTAAGTAGTTCTAAGTTCTAGGGGACTTATGACCTAAGATGTTGAGTCCCATAGTGCTCAGAGCCATTTGAACCATTTTTGATTTGCTGAATACTTGTTTACTTGATGCTCAATTAACGTCACCATGCCATTTCTCCTCGCTTTATTATAAGTACTCTACATCTACATCTACATCCATACTCCGCAAGCCACCTGACAGTGTGTGGCGGAGGGTACCTTGAGAACCTCTATCGGTGCTCCTTTCTATATCAGTCTCGTATTGTTCGTGGAAAGAAGGATTGTCGGTATGCTTCAGTGTGGGCTCTAATCTCTCTGATTTTATCCTCATGGTCTCTTCGCGAGATATATGTAGGAGGGAGCAATATACTGCTTGACTCCTCGGTGAAGGTATGTTCTCGAAACTTCAACAAAAGCCCGCACCGAACTACTGAGCGTCTCTCCTGCAGACTCTTCCACTGGAGTTTATCTATCATCTCCGTAACGCTTTCGCGATTACTAAATGATCCTGTAACGAAGCGCGCTGCTCTCCGTTGGATCTTCTCTATCTCTTCTATCAACCCTATCTGGTACGGATCCCACACTGCTGAGCAGAATTCAAGCAGTGGGCGAACAAGTGTACTGTAACCTACTTCCTTTGTTTTCGGATTGCATTTCCTTAGGATTCTTCCAATGAATCTCAGTCTGGTATCTGCTTTACCGACGATCAACTTTATATGACAGTTCCATTTTAAATGACTCCTAATACGTACACCCAGATAATTTATGGAATTAACTGCTTCCAGTTGCTGACCTGCTATTTTGTAGCTAAATGATAAGGGATTTATCTTTCTATGTATTCGCAGCACATTACACTTGTCTACATTGAGATTCAATTGCCATTCCCTGCACCATGCGTCAATTCGCTGCAGATCCTCCTGCATTTCAGCACAATTTTCCATTGTTACAACCACAACATCACCCGCAAAAAGCCTCAGTGAACTTCCGATGTCATCCACAAGGTCATTTGTGTATATTGTGAATAGCAACGGTCCTACGACACTTCCCTGCGCACACCTGAAATCACTCTTACTTCGGAAGACTTCTCTCCATTGAGAATGACATGCTGCGTTCTGTTATCTAGAAAAACGATGCATTTTTGACAGCTCTTAATGCTCTGGAAACTTGAAACAGCATTTTTTCCTGGCACCGAATCTACGACACAAAAACCACCCCATAGGAACCTTGCCTTCAAATGTCACAACGAAAAATAAATTTAACAGCAATTTCTGATTTCGCAAAATAACTGTGTGGCTCATATCTACGTGAATTTCGCGCACCGTCACTTGTGGCATCATTCAGTTGCTCAAAAGCGCAGACCACTCATTGCTCAGCGGTAATGGCATGCTTTACACGTAAGGAGATCCACGAACTAATTAACAAGTAACAGATACTTAGCAACGGGTACCTGTCGCGACAATATCTAACACATACGATGCAAAATTTAGTGTTATCTTTACAGACCTATTTTAAGAAGCGGCTCTATCATTCTACATCTATACTCCGCGAGCCACCTTACGGTGTGTGGCGGAGGGTACTTATTGTACCACTATCTGATCCCCCCTTCCCTGTTCCATTCACGAATTGTGCGTGGGAAGAACGACTGCTTGTAAGTCTCCGTATTTGCTCTAATTTCTCGGATCTTTTCGTTGTGATCATTACGCGAGATATATGTGGGCGGTAGTAATATGTTGCCCATCTCTTCCCGGAATGTGCTCTCTCGTAATTTCGATAATAAACCTCTCCGTATTGCGTAACGCCTTTCTTGAAGTGTCCGCCACTGGAGCTTGTTCAGCATCTCCGTAACGCTCTCGCGCTGACTAAATGTCCCCATGACGAATCGCGCTGCTTTTCGCTGGATCATGTCTATCTCTTCTATTAATCCAACCTGGTAAGGGTCCCATACTGATGAGCAATACTCAAGAATCGGACGAACAAGCGTTTTGTAAGCTACTTCTTTCGTCGATGAGTCACATTTTCTTAGAATTCTTCCTATGAATCTCAACCTGGCGCCTGCTTTTCCCACTATTTGTTTTATGTGATCATTCCACTTCAGATCGCTCCGGATAGTAACTCCTAAGTATTTTACGGTCGTTACCGCTTCCAATGACTTACCACCTATGGCATAATCGTACTGGAATGGATTTCTGCCCATATGTATGCGCATTATATTACATTTATCTACGTTTAGGGAAAGCTGCCAGCTGTCGCACCATGCATTAATCCTCTGCAGGTCTTCCTGGAGTACGTACGAGTCTTCTGATGTTGCTACTTTCTTGTAGACAACCGTGTCATCTGCAAATAGCCTCACGGAGCTACCGATGTTGTCAACTAAGTCATTTATGTATATTGTAAACAATAAAGGTCCTATCACGCTTCCTTGCGGTACTCCCGAAATTACCTCTACATCTGCAGATTTTGAACCGTTAAGAATGACATGTTGTGTTCTTTCTTCGAGGAAATCCTGAATCCAATCACAAACCTGGTCCGATATTCCGTAAGCTCGTATTTTTTTCATTAAACGTAAGTGCGGAACCGTATCAAATGCCTTCCTGAAGTCCAGGAATACGGCATCAATCTGCTCGCCAGTGTCTACGGCACTGTGAATTTCTTGGGCAAATAGGGCGAGCTGAGTTTCACATGATCTCTGTTTGCGGAATCCATGTTGGTTATGATGAAGAAGATTTGTATTATCTAAGAACGTCATAATACGAGAACACAAAACATGTTCCATTATTCTACAACAGATTGACGTAAGCGAAATAGGCCTATAATTATTCGCATCTGATTTATGACCCTTCTTGAAAATGGGAACGACCTGCGCTTTCTTCCAGTCGCTAGGTACTTTACGTTCTTCCAGCGATCTACGATAAATTGCTGATAGAAAGGGGGCAAGTTCTTTAGCATAATCACTGTAGAATCTTAAGGGTATCTCGTCTGGTCCGGATGCTTTTCCGCTACTAAGTGATAGCAGTTGTTTTTCAATTCCGATATCGTTTATTTCAATATTTTCCATTTTGGCGTCCGTGCGACGGCTGAAGTCAGGGACCGTGTTACGATTTTCCGCAGTGAAACAGTTTCGGAACACTGAATTCAGTATTTCTGCCTTTCTTCGGTCGTCCTCTGTTTCGGTGCCATCGTGGTCAACGAGTGACTGAATAGGGGATTTAGATCCGCTTACCGATTTTACATATGACCAAAACTTTTTAGGGTTCTTGTTTAGATTGTTTGCCAATGTTTTATGTTCGAATTCGTTGAATGCTTCTCTCATTGCTCTCTTTACGCTCTTTTTCGCTTCGTTCAGCTTTTCCTTATCAGCTATGATTCGACTACTCTTAAACCTATGATGAAGCTTTCTTTGTTTCCGTAGTACCTTTCGTACATGATTGTTATACCACGGTGGATCTTTCCCCTCGCTTTGGACCTTAGTCGGTACGAACTTATCTAAGGCGTACTGGACGATGTTTCTGAATTTTTTCCATTTTTGTTCCACATCCTCTTCCTCAGAAATGAACGTTTGATGGTGGTCACTCAGATATTCTGCGATTTGTGCCCTATCACTCTTGTTAAGCAAATATATTTTCCTTCCTTTCTTGGCATTTCTTATTACACTTGTAGTCATTGATGCAACCACTGACTTATGATCACTGATACCCTCTTCTACATTCACGGAGTCGAAAAGTTCCGGTCTATTTGTTGCTATGAGGTCTAAAACGTTAGCTTCACGAGTTGGTTCTCTAACTATCTGCTCGAAGTAATTCTCGGACAAGGCAGTCAGGATAATGTCACAAGAGTCTCTGTCCCTGGCTCCAGTTCTGATTGTGTGACTATCCCATTCTATACCTGATAGATTGAAGTCTCCCCCTATTACAATAGTATGATCACGAAACTTCTTCACGACGTTCTGCAGGTTCTCTCTGAGGCGCTCAACTACTACGGTTGCTGATGCAGGTGGTCTATAGAAGCATCCGACTATCATATCTGACCCACCTTTGATACTTAGCTTAACCCAGATTATTTCACATTCGCATTCGCTAATAACTTCACTGGATATTATTGAATTCTTTACTGCTATAAATACTCCTCCACCATTGGCGTTTATCCTATCCTTGCGGTATATATTCCATTCTGTGTCTAGGATTTCGTTACTGTTCACTTCCGGTTTTAACCAACTTTCCGTTCCTAATACTATATGCGCACTATTTCCTTCAATAAGAGATACTAATTCAGGAACCTTGCCCTGGATACTCCTGCAGTTTACCAATATTACGTTAACTTTTCCTGTTTTTGGTCTCTGAGGACGGACGTTTTTATCAACGATGATAATGTCCTCTCTGGTAAGCCGTCAGGTATTTTATCGTTTCGCCCAAGGGGGGGTCCCTCTAACCTAAAAAACCCCCGTGTGCACGCCACACGTACTCTGCTACCCTAGTAGCTGCTTCCGGTGTGTAGTGCAATTCAATTCAATAGAATACTAAGCTTTCTAGTCTCACGAGCTCTAAGGACGAATTTATAGGTTCAGTGTCGTGGAAATAATGTTGAAATGGTAAAACAAATACGAAGATTGATGCGAAAACTCATCTAGGAAGCTTCCTTCACGGCACGTCGGCTCCATCGGCGTGCACCGTAAACCGCAGAGCAAATGCGGTCTGGCAGAAATTCGGCGCCAGTCGTGTCCGTGGCGACAATAATAAGGGAAGGAAAATGGATATTGCGCCTTTATTTGGGCTGTAAGGCCCTAATGCATTCATGTATGCGTCGTTACTCACTTCGTTAAAGTGCATTACCATTCTTTACTCGCAGGAATAAAACTGTTGGCGAGCCACTGTGGAGGGTGCCAAGGACGGGGACGCTATTAGCGCTGGGGGAAAGCGTTACATTTTAAAAAGGTTCTCCGTCGGAACGACAGGCCGACTCGGGCTACGCCAAGGCCGCAGATCGATCGATGTGCCAGCGACAGCTCTGCGCTGACGTGGAGAGAACGGTAGGAGGAATGTCATGAGCAGCTGCCTTTCATATAATCTGTAATTCTCTCTGATACGAGACAAACTAACGGATCAACTAGGTAAAGTACGGTGAGTGGGCTGTATCAGTTTTATTTGTCGATAAAGCCACGAGAGCAAAGTCATTAACACATTATGTAACGTGCCGTATGTGTGTAACTGAGGTTTCCGCGTTCGTGAAGTGGCACTGGAAATTAATAGATGTTTGGTGAAGTACGTCATGACCACTAGTGAACCACAGACGCGAAAAATGTCGTCCGCTTTGGTGACTGATGCTCCAGGACTGAATCACCTCTCCTTGACAACTCATTTTTCTCCATGGACGAATTTCTGACCAGGGAAAGTTCCTACCGCTCTATCACCCCCCCCCCACCCCCCGTTTTTTGATTTGATGGTAAGATGGCGCAGTGCACAGATCAAGTATAGAAACAGGAAGAAGGTGTACTGAACTGTGAAAAAAAGAGGGAAAATAGTAACAGTCAACGATAAAAGTTCAAGACGGGTAACATGAGCGAATTGGAATGGCCACGGCGTCGTAGTTGGTTACGGTGTTGGAGTGCGAAGTGGCCGTGTTCAAATCTCGCTAGTGCCCCCATACAATTCCCCACATACATTCCGCGCAAAGTTATGAACTGTCCGTCCTTGCATTGACATGTCTGTTCACTGTACTCAAATTTGTGTCTGTGTCATTGTGTAACGTCCGTTTGCAACAGCGAGGTGTAAGGAAGGACCTCCAGATACACATACATCCTGTTTGTTCTGCGTAAGTACCACTTGTCAATATACTTGCGTTCCGTTTTCGAAGTTTTGACTCTTCAGTGCCTTTGTTATAACATAGTTCACACCTGTTTATTTGTTGTTTTCAATTCTGTGAGAGTTCTATGCAGAATCTCGCCTGTTCTCATTATTTATGAAATGGTTCAAATGGCTCTAAACACTATGGGACTTAACATCTGTGGTCATCAGTCCTCTAGACTTAGAACTACTTAAACCTAACTAACCTAAGGACATGACACACATCCATGCCGGAGGCAGGATTCGAACCTGCGTCCGTAGCAGCCGCGTGGCTCCGGACTGAAGCGCCTAGAACCGCTCGATCACATCGGCAGGCCATTATTTACCATAATTACTTGGGATTGTAATATATTCTTACCACATGACTCATATTCTATAACCAATGTTTAGTACGACATCTGCCAAGATTACAGAAGGAGAACAGATACGTCAATGACCGGACGGGACGTTCATAATTTTGTGAAGAAAAGATGGAGCACAAGAGACGTCTGAACACGGATCTCCCGCTTTGCGGTCCAATCCTGTGACTACACAACCGCGACGCCATAGTGCTTGCAATGCACTCGATGTTGCACATCTTGAGCTTGTACAGTTGACTGTTTCTATTTTGCTTCTTTTTCACAATTCAGTACACATTCTTCCTCTTTTCATGCATGATGTGTGTTCAGTTTTGACGGACTATCCACTGGGCCATATTACCAATAAATCTGAGGGAGGTGCATTGGTAATTTCCCTTGTGTGGGATAATAATGTCACTTCGTAACCACAATAAAATCCATATCCGAAACTCCGTTCGTCAGTGAATTAGGGGGGGGGGGGGGAACTTCATAAAGTAAGTATCGCATTATTGTGTCAGGCTGGTTAACTATTACTGAGGGCTGCACTACATGTCAAAGAGACAAACATACCTAACACTGTTTTAAGATAGTCACCAATTCTCTATCAGAAATCCATTGCTTGGCCACGGAGCCACTTGGGAACCGCGCTGTAAACCTCTTCCTCGTTGGTCTCTTTCCTCCGCCCCCTCCTCCAAGATTTTCTTCCAGATTGCCGAGAAGATGAAAATCGCACGGTGCAAGAAGATCTGGACTTTCCGATCAACTCCGCTCGTGTTCGTGTGCCCTTGATCAAATTACTGGCACCATTTCACCAACGCTGGCCGCGATTTTGCATTTGGTCCACATACCGCCAGAATTTTACTGTGAGTCTGCCTGAAATTTAGAAGTTTTGCCCACAAAAGTCGTACCGTCCGTGAACTTCGACTTAGGCATACAGTAGAATGGATGAACAGAGAAAGTTTTCATCTTTGAAAGAATAATTGCTAATTTTGAAAAGAAAAATGAACATCAAAATTATATGGAATTATTGGTCTTGCGCTTAAGTTTAAACTTACAATGAGTTATGGAACTTAGCTCATGCTCGTATAACATAAAAAAATGAAATCTTGGTGTTACTATTCACCCCGCAGAGAGCGGTAAATAGAAACAGCAGTGTTAGTCTTATTATTATTATTATTATTATTATTATTATTATTATTATTACTATTTATTGGTCTTTGTGGTGAATAGGGACATGTCAAAACCTGCTTTTATCTTGTTCAAGAAAGTTTTATTCAGTACAAAAACTAAAAATATTGCGTTAATTGTGGTTTTTATTCTGTTCTCAAAATAAAAATTGTAATATCTCTAATTAATTTGTTGTAACATTAAATTAATTAACTCGTTTGTTCACTAATATTTTAAGTCACTGACGTATTTAATAACGATCGTGTCTTTGAATCTAGAAGTCGTATCCCAACAAGTAACAGAGAGCTTTCTAACATCACACCCTTGACCACTCCTCATTTTTTGAAATTGATGTGTTTTTTCACTTTTCAAAACAAAAACTTCAACTGAGCCTTCGTCTTGCTAATAACAACTCTTACATGCATATAATCTAAATGACTGTTTACTTTTTCCATATTTTGTAAACACAGCATAATCGCCTAGTCTGAACAGTGTCAGCAGACTCCTCATTCCCGTCAAATACTTAGTCTTCTTCTGAAGGAACACTGACAATTACTATTTCTATTCACTCCACAAATTCCGAAAACACTGTCCTGCGTTTAAATCGGCCTAAAAGTCAGATTAAAGTGTACTTTAAAACTGAACTTCTAGTTAATGAAACGGAACTGCCAATTTCCCACACAGATACTTAAATTAAAACAACACAACTGAGATTGGTACCTACTGATAAGATTAGAAGCGAGCTAATTCAATACATCGGATATTTACCATAGTGCATAGAAAACATCAACTCTGTTTCCAACTTGGAAATTCAAATGGGTTCAAATGGCTCTGAACACTATGGGACTTAACAGCTGTGGTCATCAGTCCCCTAGAACTTAGAACTACTTAAACCTAACTAACCTAAGGACATCACACACATCCATGCCCGAGGCAGGATTCGAACCTGCGACCGTAGCAGTCGCACGGTTCCGTGGAAATTCAAAATTTCCCTGTTAGGCTGGTTCATCACCAACCTAGACAACAAATCTTTGAGTGATATAGCCGTTTGTCTTCCGACACGATATCATACAACTTTTTTGGAAGTTTCCTTTCTATTTACCCCTTTTTCCGGTAAGTTGCCGGTTGCCGCACTACTTCACTCGCACGATGTTATGCACCTGTTACCCATACTGCAGCAGAACTGTGTCTGCAGAAAACCTGGAACAAGTACTTTCTTCTGACAATGTGCCACTCTTGCTGCGCGTTGATCTTAGCGTGGGAGGATATGTCTAACTTACTTTCTGAAGTTCCTACGTACAACACTTAGCATTCATAGCACGTTTACTGTGGACAATAACGTAGAGACAGAACAGAACTGCCTCCTGAACGGAGAACGAATATTCCAGAATGCAAACATTCAAACACAAGATATTTCTAGAACCTTCTAGAAATTATAAAAACTGAAGACGAAATATTTGCTGCTGATCAGATTCGAACTGGCGATACGCAGCACGCAAAGAAGCGGCGCTATCGGCTGCTCCACCGCTGCTGCACAGTTCACAGCAATATAATGTGTGTGTGAAATATTTCACAACTGTAAATTACCTCTTTCCCTATCAATGCGAGTGTGATCCATCGAAAATGAAAATAACTAATTAACCACCCATTGGAAGGGGAGCACTGCAAATAATGAACGAGCAGACAAACAAGTGGAGAAAAAAGCCCTTGCAAAATGAAATGTTCACACAGTCAGTACATTCTCATTTGAGCCAGGAACCTCAATCATAACCTCAATAAACAATTGAAACCACTTTTTAATGTGAACAAGGTGATTTTTCGGACAAATGACACCAAGCGAGGTGGCGCAGTGGCTAGCACACTGGACTCGCATTCGGGAGGACGACGGTTCAATCCCGCGTCCGGCCATCCTGATTTAGGTTTTCCGTGATTTCCCTAAATTGCTCCAGGCAAACGCCGGGATGGTTTCTTTGAAAGGGCACGGCCGCCTTCCTTCCCCGTCCTTCCCTAATCCGATGAGACCGATGACCTCGCTGTCTGGTCTCCTCCCCCAAACAACCCAACCCCAACCCCAACCTCGGACAAATGACTTATAATATCGCAAAACTTTTAGTGGTCACGTACGATCAGAATTTATAAAATATAAATGTTGTGGAATACAGTATCATAGGAAATGAAACGTGGTTTATACGAAAAACAAAATGGGAAAAAAATGAAAGCATATGAAATTTGTTTCCACGAAATGACATTAATAATTGATTGGGCAGAACTAGAAAGAAAAGGACGTACACATAGTCGACAAAGCTACATTTTACATACGCTTTACAAACGACTTCCAGCAGTTTACTTGTTTTGGATAAAAACCGTACCAGAAAAAAGTAATGGCACGTCATGATTGAGGACGAATTAGTAGGTATGTAGAGATGATAATAATATTAGCCAGTGATTGACTCCCTAAAAGAAGGTCCTGTCTCTTCTTGTCTGCCATCCCCCTGGAAATGAAATAATTCAGCTTAATCGAACCTTTATTATAAACATTAAATGACCAAAGTACACAAAATCGTTTTTGATTTAAAAACACGAATTTCGTCTGCCGCTGTCTTTGTAGGATTTAGATACAAAGATAAGAATCCTGAGAAAGAAAGATTTTTTGCCTATACTAATGGCTGAACCATGAGAATAAATTTTCTAGTCGAGGAATCCAGTATAGCCCGTGCCAAGACTCGTAATGTGAAATATCTGGACGAAGATAACATGTGAAATCGACGTGAGCTATTAAAGTATTGCAACTGCAGTTTAGCGTTTGCGGGAAGGAGACTGACTGAGGGCTACATTTCCTGCTATAGAAAAAGTTGTATAGCATATTGTATCTTCGTAGCCAGAAATTTGTACCAAACCTGAATGCCTGAACTCTACGGCATAGTTTACCTGCTCCTTGAAATAAGATGATCAAATTTTTTTATGAAGGTCTCTTATTGCACACTGGACGGTGATTGATACAATTCACTGAAAGTTCACGAAAGTGTCGTTGCGGACAATGACGAAAGCTTTGTAGTCACTGAAGGATCATAGCTCACACAAATAAGGAACATGGATACTACAGTCCAAGAAAATAAATCTGAAAATGGTATACCAACCGTTACTGGTTCTTGCCTTGACGTCAGTCGCTCCCAGCCGCCAAACTCCGACAACAAATTGTTTTGTGTACTATTGTTATACGCAGAGCACGTACCAATTGAGGAGTTTTCTGTGCAATGGTATTTAAATCTGATACAGCGCAGACTGCTGTTTGGGTTTCTGGTATAATTAGTTCATGTGGGGTTAGTTTAGGCTAATGAGGCTCGGTTATTTCATCTATCCGAGCATCAGGGTGATTACTACATGTCAGTAAAGACATACTGCATTGTGCATACAGTGCTGAAAGAGAGCCGATAGGAAAATTGTACAGAAACATGGGGTATCGGACAATGAAAAGCTGACTTGTCTTTAAGCTAACACATAAGCTTGGAATTATATCAAACGCAAATACACTCCTGGAAATGGAAAAAAGAACACATTGACACCGGTGTGTCAGACCCACCATACTTGCTCCGGACACTGCGAGAGGGCTGTACAAGCAATGATCACACGCACGGCACAGCGGACACACCAGGAACCGCGGTGTTGGCCGTCGAATGGCGCTATCTGCGCAGCATTTGTGCACCGCCGCCGTCAGTGTCAGCCAGTTTGCCGTGGCATACGGAGCTCCATCGCAGTCTTTAACACTGGTAGCATGCCGCGACAGCGTGGACGTGAACCGTATGTGCAGTTGACGGACTTTGAGCGAGGGCGTATAGTGGGCATGCGGGAGGCCGGGTGGACGTACCGCCGAATTGCTCAACACGTGGGGCGTGAGGTCTCCACAGCACATCGATGTTGTCGCGAGTGGTCGGCGGAAGGTGCACGTGCCCGTCGACCTGGGACCGGACCGCAGCGACGCACGGATGCACGCCAAGACCGTAGGATCCTACGCAGTGCCGTAGGGGACCACACCGCCACTTCCCAGCAAATTAGGGACACTGTTGCTCCTGGGGTATCGGCGAGGACCATTCGCAACCGTCTCCATGAAGCTGGGCTACGGTCCCGCACACCGTTAGGCCGTCTTCCGCTCACGCCCCAACATCGTGCAGCCCGCCTCCAGTGGTGTCGCGACAGGCGTGAATGGAGGGACGAATGGAGACGTGTCGTCTTCAGCGATGAGAGTCGCTTCTGCCTTGGTGCCAATGATGGTCGTATGCGTGTTTGGCGCCGTGCAGGTGAGCGCCACAATCAGGACTGCATACGACCGAGGCACACAGGGCCAACACCCGGCATCATGGTGTGGGGAGCGATCTCCTACACTGGCCGTACACCACTGGTGATCGTCGAGGGGACACTGAATAGTGCACGGTACATCCAAACCGTCATCGAACCCATCGTTCTACCATTCCTAGACCGGCAAGGGAACTTGCTGTTCCAACAGGACAATGCACGTCCGCATGTATCCCGTGCCACCCAACGTGCTCTAGAAGGTGTAAGTCAACTACCCTGGCCAGCAAGATCTCCGGATCTGTCCCCCATTGAGCATGTTTGGGACTGGATGAAGCGTCGTCTCACGCGGTCTGCACGTCCAGCACGAACGCTGGTCCAGCTGAGGCGCCAGGTGGAAATGGCATGGCAAGCCGTTCCACAGGACTACATCCAGCATCTCTACGATCGTCTCCATGGGAGAATAGCAGCCTACATTGCTGCGAAAGGTGGATATACACTGTACTAGTGCCGATATTGTGCATGCTCTGTTGCCTGTGTCTATGTGCCTGTGGTTCTGTCAGTGTGATCATGTGATGTATCTGACCCCAGGCATGTGTCAATAAAGTTTCCCCTTGCTGGGACAATGAATTCACGGTGTTCTTATTTCAATTTCCAGGAGTGTAGATTCGCCTCTATATCAAACCAGTTAACTCCTTCGCTTACCACTACACGCACACACGCAAGCGCGCGCACACACAACCCACACACATGCGCGCACAAACACACACACACACACACACACGCACACACACACACACATTTTGTCGCTGCAGCACACAGCTGCTTAAAGTGTTTAGCTACAAGAAATCCGCCTCATCTTTCATGATGAAAGTATCACAAGATCAAAGCAAGTATATGGAATTATGATTCAATGGAAAAAAACACTTAAATGAAAATACATACAAGATTAAATGAGTCATACGAAACACTATGAATAGGTCAAGCGTCCTAAAGATATCAACGGAAAAGAAAATTGAAGATCTATTACACGGCGAACAGTTTGGATTTAGGAAACGAAAAGGCGCTACACGGGCAGTTCTGACGCTGCGCTGTGTAATGGAAACAGAACTTAGGAGAAATCACGACACTTTCATAGAATTTGTCGATCTAGAAAAAGCATTCGACAATGTACATGGTGCAAGATGGTCAAATTCTGTGAAAAATGAAAGTAAGGTATAATGTGACGGTTGTTACATGATATGTACAAGAACCACGACCGAAAAATAAGAATGGAACACCAAGAACGAAGTGCTCTAATTAAAAAGGGTATAAGACAGAGATGCTGTCTTTCGCTCTTACTGTTCAATCTACACACCGAAGAAGCAATGACGAAAACTAAAGTTCAGGAATGCGTTTAAAATGAAGAATGAAAGGATACCGGTGATTCAATTCGCTGATGAATCTGCTATCGCCATTAAAAGTGAAGGAGAATTACAGGACCTTGTTGAATGGAATGAACAGTCTATTGAGTACAGAATTTGGACTGAAGATAAACGTAGAAATGTTAAAAAGTAATGAGAAGTAGGAGCAATAGCAGAAATGATTTTAGCGATAAACATAATATCAAAACCTATGACCACGAGGTTAATGACGTTAAGAAATTTTGTACCCTGGAAGCAAAATAATGCATAATGGACGGAACAAGGACGACATAAAAATAGAGTAACACAGGCACAGAGGGCATTCCTAGCAAATTAAAGCCTACTCGGATCAAACTGCGGCCATAATTTGAGGAAGGAATTTATAAGTATCTATATTAGGAGTGCAGTACTGTATGGTAATGAGTCATGGACTGTGGGAATACCGGAATCAAGAGAACAGAAGATTTTAATGTGTGTTAATATAGACTGGACTAATAAGATAAAGAATGAGGGGGTTAACCGCATAGTCGACGAAGAAAGGAAGACATGGAAAACAAATCAGTGAAATGACAGACATAGGGGAAAATTAGAAAGTATTCATTCCTATTATTAATGAGAAGAGAATCGAAACGCCATTGTCCGCTGTCAGCAGATGCTATAAAAGTAAAATGACGATGTACAGCCGCGCGGGGTAGCCGCGCCTTCTCGGGCGCCTTATCACGGTCCGTGCGGTTCCTCCCATTGGAGGTTCGAGTCCTCCCTCGGGCATGGGTGTGTGTGTTGTCCTTAGCGTAAGTTAGTTTAAGTTAGATTAAGTAGTGCGTATGCTTAGAGACCGATGACCTCAGCACTTTGGTCCCATAAGACCTTACCACAAAATTCCAATTTTTGACGGTGTACACACCTTAAGAGAACTCATCACAGTGCAAACGATTGTGGTCGATTACAGCGACATTGTGCGTCACGTATAGTAGCTTGTGGCCATACGGTACAAAAAGAACCCTAGCAAAAGCTTTGAACACGTATGCGGTAACCTATACAAGGAGAGCCAGCAAGTGTAAAGAAAACCAACTGGGAATAATGCATCGCCTATACGAGCCTGCTCAAGAATTATTTGTTAGTGTTTTTCGAAACATCATTCTGTTGTTACACTTAAATTCTCCAGTGTTCTGATTTGTCTTCGGATAGTTTTCTCCTGTTTAGAGGAAACGACAACCAAGAAAACTACACTGAATAACTTCACACATCACTAAGACTCCATTTCAGGCAGCATTGCCACAACAGAAGACACGTTGCCGGGATTGCTCTGAAGATGACCTACAATACTGTAACATTAGAAATAAAATATTTGTAGTAGACACTTCTTGTAGGAGTCGAATGGAAAGTTAGATCACAGAATTAATCCACTCACATCTGTTAATCCAGTAGCAGTGAGTAATAGCAAGTGAGATAAAACAGGGAAGAGGACTTCTGTCCATAGATATCGACACGCAAGAGCACATATTCTTCCATGTTGCTGCAGTTGTAATAATTTCTAGTGCCAACAAGTTGATGTTTAAATTTTTCAATCTGTCTAATGGCTTTCACCGGCAAGGTTCCTAATCCATGGTTCCTAATCCTGTCCATCTGTGAGTGTCCGTTTTAGAGATGGCCATTCTGCATCAACTGATGTGCCTCTCTGTTATTCCTTATGGCAGTATCCACATCCTTAACGAATTTCAAATGCGCCTCATTATTATTCAGTACTTACGTATCCCACTTCTTGCTATACTGATTCTTCTGAACTATTCATTGCTTAATTGTGATCTGAGACTGTATCTGCTCCTGTGGACGACTTACAGCCCAATTTCATTTATTAAGAAATAAATATGAGGTTTACTAGCTGCTCTATTATAAACGTTTTACGGTGCACTCGCTATTCCACTGACACAGTTAAAACAGATTTTACATAAAGATACATCCGAGATTGTCGCTATGACAGGCAACAGATGAAACATCTGTTTGCATCTGGTAATATGACTCGTATTTTCACTGGCAGCAGTTTGTGTGAATCATGGTCTGAACTTTCGTAATATTTCCTTAGAAAACTGTTGGTGACTACTCTCATATCATTTCATGGTAAATACAGGAGGCCATTCTAACCATACACTTAAAATTAGGTCCACTAACAAGGAATCTTTTGAGTGTGAGATCGCAGGTTCAATCTTTAGTGAGGCTCATTTGAAAGTGTTGTATTAGCAGTTATGACAGGAAAAAGATTAACTTCTAATAAATGACCATGTGCTTCATGAAGGCGACAGAAATGAGCGTCCGGAATGCGCAGAAAGCAACATTCTATGGGATGTATGTATTACACTTCACAAAATAGACATCGTCGACATTCAAGGAATGTTCAAAACAAACCATTAACTTCCACCATGGACACCGAATGGAAAATGGCGCGCCACAGTGATCACAAAGGTTCGTTCCATCAAGATCGAAGGGAACGTCTTGGGAGTTCCAAATCGTGGAGGACGTTCAGCTAGGTATCCACTCTTAAAAATGCATATAGAATCAAACGGGTTTAGCAAGGTGATGTGAACTGGTGGAATGTGATGGGATGCAACCGAATGCGAAACAGTCTGTCATGGAGTTCATTGTGAAATCAACTATCCTTTAAGGCGTAGCTGGAGACAGTGCGACAATATGTTTTGAAGCTACGGAAAAACAACACCCAGAGGCTGAATTTGTCCTCTGGTTCCATGTTGTATGAATTATAATGTCAAACACTTTTCAGGAGGGATATTTTCTCTTAAGGTGTATGATTTTTACACTCAGACCAGGAATCGAGCAAGAGAAAGTTATTTTGACGAGCCATTGGCCAAAAGTAGTGCTCATATCATAGTTGTAGTTCTCTTACGCTCATTTTTCCAGTCTTGCCTGCTGTGACGAAATATTCTCTACTGCACTTGCAAGATCGCGCAAACAAGAAGGAACCGTAGGGGGCAGGGCACCTATAACTTCTGGAAGCACAATAAATAACTTTCCAGCCAATTTATCGTCGAGATTGGCAGTCGTGAAATCCCGATTCGTCGCAATTAAAAATAAATTCCTTACTGAACGTGGGGATAAGTTCGTTTATCTCATCTAAAAGTTTCGGGCCGATTTTACATTTTGTCATTTGTTTAGCACCGTCAAGTTTACGCTTTATTTGAAATATCGTTACCTTACGTCTTTCAGTTCTGTTGCGCTGTTTGAGGTTGTGCAACCGTCCACTTCTTCCCTTGAAGTCAATGTAATCTAAGTCGCACGCAATTTGATGTAAGTACTGGAGTGTAATGCACCTGTGGTCTAGGGGGACGGCACGGTAGCTCATCATGTTCGGTCACAGGGTTAGCTACCCTCTGTAATAAAAAAATTGAGTGGACGGATCAACGAACAACCTGAACGGGGGTCATCGGACGTCCAACACGAAAAAATTCAACGAAGAATATAGAACAAAATGATAAAAAAGGGGATAGCGTCTTTGATTAATGTCCTCGGTCCCGGGTTCAAAACCCACCACCGCTTAAATTTTGATTAATAATCAGCATTGGCGGCCGAAGATTTCCGGCATAAGAAGCCATCCTCATACTGCTAACGGCCTTGTCAAAGGGTGCGCAAGAGCGGATAGAGGTTTAGGGCACCCTCTTGTCCTTGGGGTTCTAAACTGCCACTAAAGGCGAAGAATTAGCAATGATCAACGGTGTGAGGATGCAGAAGGCAATGGAAACCATTGCATTAAAGACACATAACGTGTATCCATAGGACATGTGGCTTCTAATCGAAAAAAGGGTCGTGATGATCTCTCCATTGGCAGAAGGTTCCGGAATAGTCCCCAACTCGGATCTCCGGAAAGGTACTACCAAGGGGCAGGTGACCATGAGAAAAAGACTGAATATAAACGAGAGGATAACGTTTTAAGAGTCGGGGCGTGGAATGTCAGAAGCTTGAATGTGGTAGGAAAGCTATAAAATCTGAAAAGGGAAATGCAAAGGCTCAGTCTATGTGTAGTAGGAGTGAGTGAAGTGAAATAGAAAGAAGATAAGGATTTCTGGTCAGCTGAGTATAGGATAATATCAGCAAGAGAAGAAAAAGGTATAACGGGAGGAGGATTCGTTGTGAATAGGAAAGTAAGGCAAAGAATGTGTCACTGCGGACAGTTCAGTGATAGGGTTGTTCTTATCAGAATCAACAGCAAACCAACGCTGAAAACGATAGTTCAGGTATACATGCAGACGTCGCAAGCAGAAGATGAACAGATAAAGTATATGAGGATATCGAAAGGGTAGTCCACTATGTAAAGAGAGATGAAAATCTAATAGTTATGGGGGACTGGAATGCAGTTGTAGGGAAAGGAGTAAAAGAAAAGGTTGCAGGAGAATATGGGCTTGGGGCAAGGAATGAAAGAGGAGAAAAACTAATTGATTTCTGTAATAAATTTCAGCTAGTAATAGCGAATACTCTGTACAAGAATCACAGGAGGAGGAGGTATACGTGGAAAGAACAGGGTGATAAGGGAAGATTACATCATGGTCAGACGGAGGTTCCGTAATAAGATGCTGGATTGTAAGGCGTACCCAGGAGCAGATATAGACTCAGATCACAATGTAGTAGTGATGAAGAGTAGGCTGAAGTTCAAGAGATTAGTCATAAAGAATCAATATGCAAAGAAGTTGGATACAGAAGTACTAAGGGGTGACGAGTAGGCTTGAAGTTCTCTAAGGCTGTAGATAAAGCAGTAAGGATTAGTTCACTAGGCAGTAGAGTTGAAGAGGAATGTACGTCTCTAAAAAGGGCAAACACAGAAGTAGGAAAGAAAAACGTAGGTACAAAGGAAGTAACTGCGAAGAAAACATGGGTAACAGAAAAAAATTAGGAATACAGAAATACAAGTCGCTGAGGAATGAAGTAAATAGGAAGTGATGTGAAGCTAAGCCAAAACTACTTCATGAAAAATGTGAAGAAATCGAAAAAAATGGTTGTCGGAAGGACTGACTCATCATACGGGAAAGTCAAAACACAACTTCCGCTGAAATTAAAAGCAAGGGTGGTAGCATAAAGAGTGCAACAGAAATTCCTCTGTTAAATACAGTGGAGAGAGTGGATAGGTGGAAAGAGTACATTGAAGGCCTCTATGAAGGGGAAGATTTGTCAGATATGATAGAAGAAAAAAGAGGAGTCTATTTAGAAGAAGTATTGGATCCAGTATTAGAATCAGATTTTAAGACAGCTTTGGAGGACTTAAGATGAAATAATACAGGTGGTATAGATAACATTCCACAAGAATTTCTAAAATCGCTTGGGGAACAACGACTATACACGTTTATGTTTAGAATGTATGAGTCTGGCGACTTACCATCTGACTTTCGGAAAAATATCATCCACAAAATTCCGAAGACTTAAGAGCTGACAATTATCGCACAATCAGCTTAACAACTCACTGACGATCAGTTTGGCTTCAGAAAAGGCAAAGGCACCAGAGAGGCAGTTTTGACATTGCGGTTGATAATGGAAGCAAGACTGAAGAAAAATCAGGACACGTTCATAGGATCTGACGACCTGGGAAGAGCTTTCGACAGTGCAAAATGGTGCAAGATGTTCGAAATTCTGAGAAAACAAGAGTAAGTTAAAGGAGTAGACGGATAATATGCAATATGTAGAAGAGCCAAGAGGGAATAATGTACAAGAACGAACCACTTGGATTAAAAAGGGTGTAAGACAGGGATGTAGTCTTTCGCCCCTACTGTTCAATCTGCTCCTCGAAGAAATTATGATGGAAATAAAAAAAGGTTCAGGAATGCAATTAAAATTCACGGTGAAACAGATCAGTGGCATGATTCGCTGATGATATAGCTATCATGAGTGAAAGTGAAGAAGAATTATATGATCTACTGAATGGAATGAACAATCTAATCAGATTTTTAAGATTTGTCAAATGTTGATCAGGGAGCAATCTTATACGAAATGAGAATACACGAGAAGAATTAGAAATACTTATCACAAAAGACAAAGTGGCAGAATATGATGAGAAATGGAGGCATCATTTTAAACCTATTGATGGAGAGAGAGTTCCAGTCAATGTAAACAAGTACAAACACTCAGGAAAAAAGAGGCGTCGGAACAACGAAAAAAGGTCTTAAACATGTGAAATCGGAACAGCAGATTGTCTAACCTTGAAGTGAAGAAGGAAAAGAAGAAGAAGAATAAGGTGATGATGATGATAATGATGAAGACTCGTCTTGGTAGTCTGCTGACTCCTAATGTAGCATAATTAGAAAAAACGTAAGGACCTTTTGTTGCAGAAACGGCTGCTGCTGCTCTGTATGAAAGCAAACAGTTCCCAGTTTGTAGCCAGTAGAAAAGAAAGGTAAATAAAATCTTGAGCTCTTCTTCCATGTAAGAGGGACTATTCAGTATGGACCACCTTTCTTTTCCAAAGCACTTTCCAGTGTTTAGGAACGATTCATAATTTCTGTGATTATTGCTCAACTAACTAAATCACGCACTCAGTTCCATCAGCCCCCGATGTTCTGTTACCTAAATGTACCAGGTAGCTAAATAAAAAATCGGGGCTTCGCGGCCAAATACTGTTATTTTTCAATGGGATATTTGCGTAACAGAAATAATAACGTCAATTTGTGGAAAACTGTGTGTAGCGGAGCGTGGAAAACTTTACGGTTCGTCGACTAAGGCCGTAATCGGGTTAGCGAACTGGTGGCTAACGGGCCGTGACGGGCCCGCGGCTTGGCGCGGTGACAGCTGCCAACAGCGCATGCTGCGGGCTGCTCGCCAGAGACGTGCGCTGCGGGATGCCTATTCGTAAGGAGAGCGCTCCCCCGCTGACGTTCACAGCTGTGTTCCTTACTGAGCAGTTCCCTTTAAATGCCACGAGTAAGCCTCACTGTGGAAGATTCCAAGGGACTATTAAATTGTTCACGTCCCGAATACTTCAGAAATTATGTATAGTTATCTACAGCTACTTCGAGATGTAGTCTAACCCTGCGACTCAATTAAAGAAGGTCTGTTTTCATAACAAACCAAGAAGCAGGACACAAACAGATGAAATAATAATTTATCCGAACTTCACAGCAGTGGCACTTCCATAAGAAATTGCCATTCTCTCCACTCACATTTCCTCATCCTCCCTTGCCCAGAGCAACTCCCCATGACACACGCAGTAACATAAGCACCTTTGTAGTGATCAAACGAAAATCATAAATGCATATAGACACTACAACATTAAATAGCAAACACAGATAACTATGACACGTGTTTTTTAAAACAACACACAGTGAATGTGAAGAAGTGATATGTGCTGGGAAACGCCGGAAATGGGACATCCTGGTGTACGCAGGAAAACAGGGTACATTTCGAGGGCGACACATTGTTGGTAACAAGATCCCACAAGATCGTGAGTGGAACCATAAAGTAAATGAATCCTACGAACCTTACGCTGCAGTATGGCCAGGGTATTGGAAAGGTGGTGTAACTAAACGACAGATGTCGAAGTCCGAGCGGCGTCTATGTAGGGAAGCAATTCGAAGGTGTGGCGAACTGTTAGAAATAAAACATTTTTCATTTTCACTGTAGTCTTCATGTCACGACCGATTGGACCTCATTTTCCGAACAGCCCTTGTACGAGGTGCATTCAAGTTCTAAGGCCTCCGATTTTTTTTCTAAATAACTACTCACCCGAAATCGATGAAACTGGCGTTACTTCTCGACGCAATCGCCCTGCAGACGTACACATTTTTCACAACGCTGACGCCATGATTCCATGGCAGCGGCGAAGGCTTCTTTAGGAGTCTGTTTTGACCACTGGAAAATCGCTGAGGCAATAGCAGCATGGCTGGTGAATGTGCGGCCACGGAGAGTGTCTTTCATTGTTGGAAAAAGCCAAAAGTCACTAGGAGCCAGGTCAGGTGAGTAGGGAACATGAGGAATCACTTCAAAGTTGTTATCACGAAGAAACTGTTGCGTAACATTAGCTCGATGTGCGGGTGCGTTGTCTTGGTGAAACAGCAGACGCGCAGCCTTTCCCGGGCGTTTTTGTTGCAGTGCAGGAAGGAATTTGTTCTTCAAAACATTTTCGTAGGATGCACCTGTTACCGTAGTGCCCTTTGGAACGCAATGGGTAAGGATTACGCCCTCGCTGTCCCAGAACGTGGACACCATCATTTTTTCAGCACTGGCGGTTACCCGAAATTTTTTTGGTGGCGGTGAATCTGTGTGCTTCCATTGAGCTGATTGGCGCTTTTTTTCTGGATTGAAAAATGGCATCCACGTCTCATCCATTGTCACAACCGACGAAAAGAAATTCCCATTCATGCTGTCGTTGCGCGTCAACATTGCTTGGCAACATGCCACACGGGCAGCCATGTGGTCGTCCGTCAGCATTCGCGGCACCCACCTGGATGACACTTTTCGCATTTTCAGGTCGTCATGCAGGATTGTGTGCACAGAACCCACAGAAATACCAACTCTGGAGGCGATCTGTTCACCAGTCATTAGGCGATCCCCCAAAACAATTCTCTCCACTTTCTCGATCATGTCGTCAGACCGGCTTGTGCGAGCCCGAGGTTGCTTCGGTTTGTTGTCACACGATGTTCTGCCTTCATTAAACTGTTGCACCCACGAACGCACTTTCGACACATCCATAACTCCATCACTACATGTCTCCTTCAACTGTCGATGAATTTCAGTTGGTTTCACACCACGCAAATTCAGAAAACGAATGATTGCATGCTGTTCAAGTAAGGAAAACGTCGCCATTTTAAGTATTTAAAACAGTTATCATTCTCGCCGCTGGCGGTAAAATTCCATCTGCCGTACGGTGCTGCCATCTCTGGGACGTATTGACAATGAACGCGGCCTCATTTTAAAACAATGCGCATGTTTCTATCTCTTTCCAGTCCGGAGAAAAAAAATCGGAGGCCTTAGAACTTGAATGCACCTCGTATTATTTATTATTTCTCTCACTTTACCGTCGTCATTATTACGCCTGGTGAAGTGCACTGCTGACTACTGAAACTGCAACAGCGCAAGGGCAGTAAGCAACAAAAATCAAATTTGTATCAAGTGTACTACATGCTTTGATGTGGGAATGATTAGCTTTGCAGCGCAACGGCATAAATTAGATAGGAATAACGTCATGTACATTAGGTTTTTAAGAAAATTTTCGTAACGAATTTCTCATTCAAAATCGCATCTGAATATTAGTTGTTTGTGACAAGATCGCGTTATGCCTCGTGTAAGATGGAGAAAGGTCCAGCAACATGTACCTCTATTCGACTGCGAAAAGATCATGGACTATCGATACTGCAGTTTATCATCTCATGTTGGTAGAGATACCACGATCGTCATGCGAATATGGAATCAACAGGACCAGGAGTATCATACTCAACACCATGCACTGTCTCAATGGCCCCATTTGTCTAATGCCCAAGACTCATACACTGAGCAATAAAGTTCAAGCATCACTTTTTCGAAACATCGTAATTGTCTCCCATTTCGACGCTTGAGTTTTAAATTTGGGCCATAGGTACCTGCAACCTTCCCCTGTAACCATGCAAAAGCATGGCGTCCTGCGGCGTCATCCTCGTGATAGCTGACGCTTCATACATCAAGGTATCGACATGCTAAAAAAGTCCTAACTCAGAAGTTCATGTCAGCTGTAAGGTGGTTTAATGATGTCACATGGGCACCGAATTGCGCTATAATGCTGCCCAGCGCCACCACGGACGTGTCGCCTGACAGGAAGTTTGTCACAATCCCTTTCACGCACATTTCATCCCTTATTATGCCACCTCTCCGTCACCGCTTACACGGGGTTTGTCCGCCTTCAAGCGTTAGAGCAGCCGCGAGACTGAATTGGTGTTTTTAAGTTTCTGAAAGGTACAGTTTTAAAGTACGCAACAAAGCTGCGTGGGTGGCACCGAGGGTGTTGCTGCACTGGCGACTCTTGGGGGGAACTTTTGCCGTTTCATTCACCCACATGTTACTGTTGCATTCCATGTGATCACGCCACAGAACGGCATGAAAGACGAGGGCTGAGAAAGCATAGAGCCCGTTTGCTGTTTCTTATGACGTTCGAATTTCGTCGAATGGTTTTTAACGGTCCCTAGTTATTCCCCTCAGTATAACAGAACGAAAATTAAGCGCGCACTAAACTCCAGAGGGGCCAGATCACTTTCAATGGGGAACAGTGTCGAACATTGTCAAGAAAGTCGCCATGTTGCTGAGCGCACTGTCGTGTTCGACAGCGAAATTTGTAGGAATCAACGTCCCAAGAAACGGTTTCATTGACACCCTTTTTGCCACCCCCTGCGGCCTTTTCGTGTCTCGGTTCTGACCTTGTACGCAGAGGTGGCAGAAGGTGAAATCTGGGTAATAGGAGCTGTGACAACATTTCTATCGTGTGACACGTCCACGGTGTCGCTGGGCAGAGTCGTGGTGAAGCTTGGTGTCCGTGTGACATTTTTAACTCATCTTAAATCTCATATGAACTTCTGAGCTGTGGACTTTTTTCCGCTGTTTGAAGCGTCGCAGAGCCCCAGGGTGACGCTGCAGGGCGCGACGCTTTTGCATCGACACAGAGGAAAGTGTAGATACCTTTGAGCCAAATTTAAAAATTATGCGTCACAATGGTAAAAATCACAGGATTTCAAAAAAAATGCCAGACAATTACGGGGTTTCGACAAAGTGATCCTTTAATTTTGTTGCGTTTAGCAATGTAGTTCGGTTGACCTAGCACTTCGAACAGCCACGTCACACGTTTTGCGTCACGAAAAGGGCTCGTTTGCAACAAAAGAGATATGTACACGGACAGTACTCCGACATGTGGAGCTCCTCGGACTGTTGACATGGCAACCAATGATGCGGCTTTATGCGGCAACAGAGACTGGGACGCCGACAATGCTGCTCCCAGCTCCAACACTGCACATAGGAGAAGAACAACGCTGGGTGGTATCTGTGGCGTTTATCTTTTAACAAGGCAACGCAGGACTACATGTTACCCGCACTGTCTTGACTTACTTGGATACAACGGACGGAGCATAAGAGAGCTGCATACTCTAGACGGGCAACAAGGAAAATTTCGTTATTTACTGTAATTTCAGGTGTCGCATTTTTAATGACCGGCAGAGTAACATTTTTATTGAATCGTTGGACTCTCAAAATTTTGAGAGTACAAGTCTCCAGGTTCATTTAGTGTATGACACTGGAGGAAGTTCATAATTTTTGCGACGCTCTGGAGACGACTGTAGATAACCTTGGCGAGTCGTGCTAAGTTTCACAGAATTTTTGAATCTGACGAAATAAAGCCTTGCGACTACCAGGACCCAAGCATAGGATGGTGTCTTAACCTTGCTTAGGAATTTTATGATAAATCTCAGACTGATATTTCTTTACTTGTTCCTGTGACAAATGGAAATTTACGCCTCTCGTCAAGTACAATTGCATTGCTGATGAGATACACTTCATCTGTTGTTCGTTGCTCCTTAGACGATTTGACTGAAGGGTACCGGAACAACTATCTGAGCAGATCGCATCTGCTGCGAGGAATACTGCTGTTTATTTAGCATTGCAAGAGGTAAAATAAGTTAGAAGTGGACGATAAAATTCCGAGGGTTTATTGTGGATCGAATCTGTGACTTTTGCATCTGAGTCCCGTATTTTATCATAATTTTTTCATTCTTTCTTTCTATATGTGTCTTCGTCTTTTTTCGGCGTTGGTTCCTTGCGAAGGACGACAAATGCACTAAGCAGTAACGAACAACTGATGAAGTTTATCTCAACAGCAACGCAATTTTACCTGACAACCGTCGTAAATTTCCAGTTGTCACAAGAATAAGTTAAGAAATTCCAGTCTGAGATTCCTCAGAAAATTCCTGATCAAGGTTAAGGCATCGTCCGATGCTTGGGTCCTGTTGGTCGCTTTGTGTTATTCCGTCAAATTCAAAAATTCTGTGAAACTCACGTGCATGAGAACTTTCAAATTCAGTCGATGAAAACTTCACTCAGTTTTATTTATTTATTTATTTTTACCGCAGGGGAGGACAAGTCTCCTGACCAAATAAAATGAGCACAGAGCCACACGAAAGAAGTTCATCAATGAAGCAGCCTACTCGAGAGCTATTTCTCAGATGGAAGAAATAGCACAGTTCTGCAACTCAGTGGACAATATATTGCGAAACGATATTGTTTTTATTTTATGTGTCTCTGGTGACATCCATGAAGTATAGCTACCTTCACTTCTTCAAGAAAAAGGATGCAATGAGATCTGTTTGTTGGGAAGGCTTCTATCCACTCACGGATGTGTTCCCATATGATGTGAACATGTAATGTAGTCTGTCTGCTTCGTGGCACTGTCGAACCCATTAGAGGATTTTCGATAGCCAATAAATACAGCAGAAAGCTTTCCCCTGTCTGCAGATATCTGGCTATAGAGAACGAATTGAGTTTCGCACTATAGATGCCGGCGAAATATATTTTGATCCATTAGTGGGAGACATCCAATCTCGAAACCCGGCCATCACTTGGGAGAACTACATTGTTCCATAAAACTACAAGACATCATCATCAGTGGGAAATCTCCGTAGTCCTATGTCTCCGTGCTGCAACCCGCTTTAACACCTGAACGGCCTGTAATTTTTAAAGTATCGCAGATTGTTACGCTGTTACAGTACTCTACTAGACAGTTTTGCTAGAAGAGACGTCAGTTAGTTAGCACACTCCGTACAGAATGTGACCGGTACTACAGTAGTCCATTGGTCTTTCCTCTCTCGAGTGACTTCATTTATTTTCAATTCCTTACTATTTTATACCCATAATACACTGCACCCTTAGAAGAAGAAATGAAAGAGTATTGTATAAAGTCCCGTCGACTATGATGTCAGTGAAAGAACTTAACCTCTGACTTGACGATATGACAGTAAATCGGTCATGACCTTTTCAAAGGAAATACCCGTCTTTCGCTCTGATTTTTTCAGGAAAACCGAAATATGGAAGCCGCATTCGGATTAGAAGCCCGCTAAAGCACAACGAGTGTCCAGTGCTCTAACCGCTGCACAAAGTCGCTCGATTTTGCGTCTGCCTCACAGTCTAAACTAGGAACTATGCGTAATATCTGGTGAAGATTTTGGAAGAATTTTGTGCTTTAGACTCCATTTTATCGTAATGGAATCCAACTGAAATGATTTGGAGAAGCTTCGGGCGATTTAAACAGGTATGGACGGGACAACTGTGTTTTGAATTCCATCTCTTTCTAATATAAAATAACAAAGGTTCCATTTCGCTCATGTGGACGCATTTCTGCGCTAAATTACACCTGAAATGAATAAATCAATAGAAACAACAGGTGACATCATGATTTAAGTGAATATCATGTCCATTATAATTATCCGGGCTGTTATGCCGTGGTCGGTTGATGAATTCTGTGGTGATTCCCAACGTTTCGTCTCCGACTGCGGGAGACATTTTCAAGGAGGTCCGTAGCTTGATGGAAGGTCCAACACACACACTGGCTCGCTACTGACTGCCCGGATAATTATAATGGACATGATATTTCCGGCCGTGAAAGTTTACATTTAAGTGAATACATATTTTTTCGTTAGTTTCCAACAACTCTTGCATCGCAGATCTGATTATCAGTTTTATACCTACACCAGTTTGAATAACGAACTCATTGTATCCTGTATTGCGCACATTCTTTAAATCAGGAAAACACTGACAGGCAGAAGAAGATCTTGTCAGAAAAAACGAAAGAGACAGAAGAGTGCATCCATTAACATTTATTGAAGAATGGAAGACAAAAACCATTGCGTGAACTAATAAATTTAAACGTAATGTTCGGAAGAGCAAAACAAAGAAGATTAAGATTCAGAAGAAGAGCACTAGCCATCAAGTATGAGTCACATGAAGACGAGAAGTCACGACGCAGCTGATAAGGTTGTAATTACCGTGTTAAGAATTAAAAGTGCTCCATCATTGTTAGGCAGAGACACTGACAAACGAAGGATACGTTTCATGAGATGATGTCCTCAACCAGAGACAGAACTCATGCAATAATCTTAGAGCATTATCGAAAATAAATACAAACCATTGCAATTGTTGTAGACGATATCTGATTGCCATCGTCATACTCAGTAGTGACAAACAGTGTATACAGCATTATTGAACGAAGTGGTTAAGACACACTCAAATAACATACAAAACGATAAATAACTCTGACATAGAGAAGCAGAGAATAAGATTAAGGTTAACGTGCCGCAGACGAAGAGACTGGCCGAGGGTATCGGCCATGTTCTTTCCAAAGAATCCACACAGGCTTATGGCCTATGCGATTTAAAGAAACACGAGAAAGCTAGATATGGTTTTTTTTCGAGTCATCAGTGTTCTGACTATATAAAGTGGCCGGTTACGAATTCCTCTCCTGTGCCAACATTTTCATCTCAGAGCAATTATTTGCTGTGTGTATTCCAGCAGAGGAGGTGGAGGTATACTTGGAAAAGGCTGGGAGATACAGGAAGATTTCAGTTAGATTACATCATTGTTAGGCAGAGATTCCGAAATCAGATATTGTATTGTAAGAGGTACCTAGGAGCAGATATAGATTCAGATCACAATTTAGTAATGATGAAGAGTAGGCTTAAGTTTAAGACAATAATCAGGAGGAAGCACAGGGACACAGAAATACTAAGGAAAGGAGAGACACGCTTGAAGTTCTCTGAGGCTATATTATTGCGATAAGGAGTAGCCCAGACGAAAGGACATCTCTAAATAAGGCTATCATAGAGGCTGAAAAAGAACTTTGATACAAGGCGACGAAACGGCGGGTAACAGAGGAAATACTTTAGTTAATGACGAAAGAAGGAAACACAAAAATGTTCAGGGAAATTCAGGAATGAAATAAACAGCAAGTGCAGGGAAGCTACAGCGAAATGGCTACATGAAAAATGTGAAGAAATTTACAAAAGAAAGGATTGTCAGAAGGACTGATTCAGCATATCGTAAAGTCAAAACAACGTTAGGTGAAATTAAAAGCAAGGGCGGTAACATTAAGAGTGTAATGGGAATTCCACTGTTAAGTGCAGAAGAGAGCGAACAGCTGGAAGGAGTACATTGGTGGGGTCTATAAGGGGAAGACTTGTTTGATGATGTGATAGATGAAGAAATGGAAGTCAGTATAGAAGAGATAGGGGATCCAGTATTAGGATCAGAATTTAAAAGAACTTTGGAAGGTTAAAGATCGAATAAGCCAGAAGAGATATAAAACATCCCATCAGAATTTCTAAAAATATTTGGGAAAGTGGCAACAAATGGATTAATCACGTTAGTGTGTAGAATGTATGATATTGGCGATATTCAATGGACGTTTCGGGAAAAACATCATCCACACTATTCCGCAGACAGAAAGAACCTACAAATGTGAGAATTATCGCACAATCAGCCTAATGGCTCATGCATCCAAGTTGTTGACAAAAATAATATACAGAAGAATGGAAAATGAAGCTGAGAATAAGTCAGATGACGATCAGTTTGGCTTTAGGAATGGTAAAGGCAGTTACGACTTTGCGGTTGATAATGGAAGCAAGACTGAAGGAAAATCAAAACACTTTCATAGGATTTGTCAACCTGGGAAAAACGTACGACAATGTAAAATGCTGCAAGATTTTTGAAATTCTGAGAAAAGTATGGGAAAGCTGTAGGGAAAGGCGGGTAATACAAAATATGTAGAAGAACAAAGAGGGAATAATAAGCGTGGGATGCCAAGAACGGAGAGCTCGCATAAAAAGGGTATAAGACAGAAAAATAGTCTTTCGTCCTTCTTGTTCAGTCTGTACATAGGAGAAGCAACGACGGAAATAAAAGAAAGATGCAAATTCGGGATTAAAATTCAGGGTGAAAAGATATCGAAGATTCGCTGGTGATATTGCTATCGTCAGTGAAAGTGAAGAATAATTACAGCATCTCTTGAATGAAATGACAAATTTAATGGCTACAGAATATCAGTTGCGAGTAAAACGAAGAAGGATGAAAGTAACGAGATGTAGTACAAATGAGAACAGCGAGAAAACATCAGAACTGGGAATCACGAAGCACACGAAGACAAGGAATTCTGCTATGTAGCCAGCAAAATAACCCGTGACGAATGGAACAAGGAGGACGTAAAAAAACAGACGCTCTGGCAGAAAAGGCATTCCCGGTATAGAGCAATCTGCTTGTATCAAACTTAGGCATTAACATGAGGAAGAAATTTCTGATAATGTACATTTGAAGCACAGCATTGTATGTTAGTGAATTACGGACTGTGGAAGAACTGGAATAGAACCGAATCGAAGAATTTGATATGTGGTGTTACAGAAGAATATTGAAAATCAGGTGGACGAATAAGGTAAGAAACGAGGAGGTTCTCCGCAGAATTGTCGGGGAAGGAATGTATTGAAAACACTGACAAGAGGAAGGGACGTGATGATAGGACGCCTGTTAAGACATCAAAGGCAAATCCGTGATACTAGATGGAGCTATAGAGGGTGAAAAGTGTAAGGAAACACCGACTGGAATACACGCAGCAAATAATTGCTCTGAGATATAAATGTTGGCACAGGAGAGGAATTAGTAACCAGCCACTTCATATAGTCAGAAGACTGATTATAAAAAAAAAAAAAAAAAAAAAAAATACTCCCAGCCAGTCTCTTTGTCAACGACACGTTAACCTTAATCTTAGTCTCTACTTCTCTATGTCAGAGTTATTCATCGTTTTGTATGTTATTTGAGTGTGTCTTAACCACTTCGTTCAATAATGCTATTGACACTGACAAACGAAGGATACGTTTCATGAGATGATGTCCTCAACCAGAGACCGAACTCATACAATAATCTTAGAGTATTATCGAAAATAAATACAAACCATTGCATTTGTTGTAGACGATATCTGACTGCCATCGTCATAATTAGTAGTGACAATCCGTCGCTTACAGTACCAGTCCCTAACGCTTTTACAGAATGGCTCGAATGTGGAGACAAAGTTAATTGATCAGAGAAAGCGCGAGAAATAAAAGTGCTTTTCAGCAGTTGTGCTATGTGTTTTACTCAGTTCGTAGCTTTCCCCCAACATCTTGGTACCTTCGGCGGCCGTTGCATGCATCCACTACGCAAAACCAGAGTAAAATTTTCTCTCTGTTGCGGAGTGTGGGCTGATATGAAACTTCCTGGCAGATTAAAAGTATGTGCCGGACCTTTACCTTTCGTGGGTAAGTGGTAGAGCACTTACCCAGGAAAGGCAAAGGCCCCGAGATCGAGTCTCGTTTCGGCATACAGTTTGAATCTGCTAGGAAGTTTCAAAGGAAAACAATGTTAGCAAGAAACAAGGAAAGAAAAAAACAACGAAAAAAACAGTGAAGTAAAAAAATAACAACACCAAAAAATAATTAATGTAGAGTATTGAAATTTCAGAGCACATTTGTCTAGGTACGTATTTAAGTGATTAACTTTGGAAGATCACAGGTTAATGTAAGTGCGAGATAAGTAATTGGAAATGTGAAATGCTGGTCATTAATAATCGGTGGAACCGCAAGAATGTTGAACGCAAGTTTGCAAACGTGCATGCTTTGAATTGCACATGTACTGGATGTCAGTTTTTGCGATGAAGTTACATGCCAATTGCACTTGATCGATTATTACAGGGGCGGTTAGTGCTGTTTGAGACATATCTGATGATCGAGAATACGTCGACACTCATAGGAACACGCTAGACTATAACAGCAGCATCTGAGCTAGGGTTATCCTGTTGGAAAACACCTTATGGAATGTTCTTCATGAACGGAAGCACAATAGGTCGAATCACCAGAATGAAGTACAAATTTTCAGTCAGGGTGCGTGGGATAGTCACGAGAGTGCTCATACTGTTATACGGAATCCCACCCTAGATCATAACTCCAAGTGTAGGTCCAGTGTGTCTAGCACGCAGATAGGTTGGCTGCAGGCCCTGAACTGGCGAGGCAGAACCAGATTTCGTCTGAAAACACAACGACCATCACCCTGCCTTCCAATGAGCTCTCCCGTTGACGCCATTCAAGTCGCAAGCGCGTGGGTTTTCGGTCAGTGGAATGAGCGTTGAAGGGTTTCTGGCTCGGGGCTTCCCTTGAAGGTACCGATTTGTAACGGTTCGTTGTGTTACTGTGGTGCCAACTACTGCTGATACTGCAGCTGCAGATGCAGTACGATGTTCCAGAACCAGACGTCGAGCACGATGGTCTTCCCTCTCTGTAGTGCCACTTGGGTGTCTGGAGCCCGGTCTTCTTGCGACCGTACATTATTGTGACCACCGCTGCCAGCAATCATGTACGGTGACTAAATTCCTTCCAAGTCTTTCTGCAACATCGCGGATGGAACATCCGGCTTCTCGCAATCCTATAACACGACCTCGTTCAAACTCACTGAGGTGCTGATAATGGCATTACTGACTAAGATCAACTCACCACCTCCAGTCTTCAAGGTAAGTAACGCTCACGACAGTTGCAAAGCGTATTTAAAGCCAATTTCATTTGCGTCCTCATAGTGGCACTATGCGCTATGCGACTAGCACGAAATTTTCAGAGAAATAATTTTTCATATGCAGAAACACGCTTACATAGTTTCGATTATGTTTCACAACTCCTTCTTGGTGTTGCGATCTTTTTGCCGTCAGTGTGCTTGGGGATGAGAAAAACTTGGGTAGTACTGCTGATTTCGCAGGAGAACTTTTTTGCAGTTTGAAAGGTAGGAGACGAGGTACTGGCGGAAGGACGGCTTAGGAGTCGTACATGGGTATCTCAGTTCGTAGAGCACATGCCTGCGAAAGGCTTAAATCCCGAGTTCGAGACTCGGTTAGAAAATATATTTTGGGTAGTACTGTCAACGTGACAGATACACTGGTTCACTATCGTATAGAAAGAGGACCGATATTACACACAGAGAGGGAAACTAAGGCAATGCTGATGACACACAATGCAGAATAGTTGTAGGTGAGACATAGTTGTAGATGAGAATCACCTTGACCTTTTAGCCGCATTTTGTAACCAGTGGCTCCTAAAAATCAATCCTTCCAAGACCCAGTCAATCATTGTAAGTCATACCACTCGCTCCGTCTGGCTCCTTGATTTTTCCCCTACCATCTATGCCCGTCCTATCCACCTCTCCCCCACCCTTACCTACCTTGGACTCACCACTGACCGTCACCTCACCTAGACCCCTCATCTCCGCTGTATCCAATCCAAAGCCAACAATCGCTTCTGACTCCTTAAACTCCTCTCTAGCCGGACATGGGGGTTGAATCGTTCTATCATCCTCCACACCTACAAATCCCTAATCCATCCCATCCTCTGTTACAGTCCCGCCTGTATATCTGCCCCCCCCCCCCCCAAGTTCTATAAGCCCCTCCAGATCCTCGAGCGCCATACACTCCACCTTGCCTTCCGTATACACCTCCTGTCCCCCACGTGGGTCCTCTATGACCTGATTCCTTTCCCCCATCTGTTCCTTTTCCTCGAACATATCCACGTCCTCTACATCTCCTGCTGACTTGACCCCCCTCATCCCACGGTTGCTTCTCTCCTATCCAACCCCCGCATTCTGCCGCACATTCATCGTTGTCTCTCTTACCCTCCACCTCTACACCCGTCATCTCCTTTCCGAAGGTGGCTTCCATCAACTCCCCATCCCAGACAATGCCCTCTCTCCCTCCATTTATCCCTCCTATCAACTCTGATCCTCACCTCCCCCTCCCTCCCTCTGTCCTTTTCCTGCGCTCTCTCTCTCCTCTTCCCCGTTCCATCCTGTTTTTTCCCTGCCTACCCTGTCTCAGCTCTCCCCCGAGTCCTTTTGCTTTCCCCTCCAGTGCCTTTCCCACTCCTTCTCGCGTCCACCCTGCCCCCTTCTTTCTATGTCCTCTCCCTCCACCGGCCGGACTGGATGAGCGGTTCTAGGCGGTACAGTCTGGAACCGCGCGACCGCTGCGGTCGCAGGTTCGAATCCTGCCTCAGGCATGGATGTGTGTGATGTCCTTAGGTTGGTTGGGGGACTGATGACCTCAGAAGTTAAGTCCCATAGTGCTCAGAGCCCTTTGAGCCCCCTCTCCCTTTATCGCCTCCCCCTTTTTTTCTTTTCCTCGTCTCCCCCCTTTCCCCCCCCCCCTCAACGGTCCGATTCCTCCCTCCCGCCCCCATCTGCTGCCGTGTCGCTTCTATAGTGCTGTTTTAAGTGAATGCTCAGTTTTGTGCGTCCCCTCTCTGTGTTGCAAACAGCCACCATACTGTCGGTTTTTGTGCTTTTTATCTCGTGTGAACAGAAACCGGACTGTCGCTGTGTGTGTCTTTTTTTAATTGTGCCTGTCTACTTACTGTGTGTCCTGATCCGCATCGTCAATGCCCTGTTATTATATTTTAAATTCCATAACCTTCCACCACTTTTCAGTTTTTTACAATGTCACCGTTTTATCACCTGTTTTTATTGTTTGCTTATTGTATGATTATGTTTTTTAACTTTTCTGTAGGCTGTAGAGCGGCATATTAAGCTGCTGCCAGGCCACCCACCCCTCGGGGAGGGGGGGGGGAGGGGAATCGAAATGCAATAAAGGGAAAAAAATCGGAAGGATACAGAGCTGCCACCCTGGCAGCCACGGCCAGACGCCTGTTCTAGCTGGCTGATCCCTTGGCATAGTCGGTGAACCTCTTGACGTTGTAGAACTGTTTGTGTTCGCTCTCCATGAAGAGCCTGGTCTTTTTTATTATTATTTGTTATTTTGTATTTCTGTCGATCCGCAGTTGGGACTGAGTCGGTTGTTCTTTTGGATATTGTGTTATTGTTTCGTTTTGGTGATTTCAATAAATTGTTTTCCGACTTGTGTTTTCCGCTTTTCTATTCTGCTAGTGCAGATACTTCAGTGTGTTTGTGTGTGTGTGTGTGTGTGTGTGTGTGTGTGTGTGTGTGTGTGTTTGTTCGCCTATCCGGCAGGCAGCACGCGGGACACTGTTTTTAATATGGCGTGTGATGACCACGAACACCAGTGCACGCTCTCCAACGTGCTACCATACTGGCTACAAGATTGGAGAGGAGTTCTCGTGGTCGGGCGTCCATCGCAGTGAACAACTGCTGGAAACTCGTAGGTACATATGGACGCGTTTCAGTCGTCTCCACAACGCATCCCACTCATGCTCTCTGGGATTTAAGTCGGGCTAACAGTCAGGCCAGTCCATTAGCCGAATACCTTCTCTTTCCAAGAGATACTGCACCTGGGCTGTTCGATGCTTTCGCGTATTGTGATCCATAAAAATGCAGTCAGGATCGGTTGCTCCCTGAAAAGACGCTTTTGGGGAAGGAGCACAATGTCACACTAAAGTGGACCGATAAATGTTCCGTGTTCAAAGATTTGGAGGTCATTACACCCATGCAACATCGTACCTCCCCAAACCAAAACACCTGGACCATCAGAAAAATCACATTCGACAGTGTGCCTGGGTGCATTATGTGTTGTCACCTTTCGCTATATTAGGGTATGTATATCATTGTCATTTTGGTAGCGTAGGTCTTATGGTGTGGGTATCTCCAGATGTCTGAATAATATACACCCCTCGATCAACCACGCTGGAGAAGGAAGGGAACACCCTATCACAAGAACTCGTTACCAACCTTATGGCCACTACGGGAGCACGTTGGAGAACAACCACTGCCTCCCATGGTGACGACACACGGCATCAAGAACCATGTCCCACATGCTGTTATGTCTAGGGGATCATCATGAAACGCGGTGTCTTCAGTGTTATTACTGTCTGAACAAACGTTTAATTTCTTTTCTTCTAATTGAGTATTTCTTTCACTTAGCTTCTATACTACACTATACCGTACACTAGCTTTTCTTCCTGTAGTCTAAATTTAATCGAGATACATAACTTGATAGTGACAAATCATGCGAAAATCACTGTCGTCCTTTCTGACAGCTGGTTTCAATTGCTTTAAGGGGGATAGGACGTCAAACGGGCCGTCTTGGAGCAGGAGAGACACCACAGGACATTTTAATTTCCACTGTCTATACTTTCACGTATAAATTCATAAAGCTTTGTCAGCATGACCAGGAAGGATTCAGGATTCACAATCATAGCAGTGGAAGTTCAAAAAAATAACAAAATAAATTTTTTTACATGTGAAATTTCATCATTTTTTCACTTCTATTGGCTGCGTTTGTTGCTGTAGGTACACGTTTCTTCATAAGTAAGAGAAATTCTTCGATGCATTTTGCACAGCATACAAACCATACTTACAGGTGTATGAAACTCTAGAAATTATTTAATTTATGAAAAAATGAATGCGCTGTTACATTTTAAACTTCATGTTTAGAAAAAACTCAAATTTCATAGTTATCTCAATTTTTACCACAGTTTTTAATAGATTTGGAAAATTCTAGAGTTTCATACACCTGTAAGTATGGTTTGTATGCTGTGCAAAATTCATCGAAGAATCTCCCTTACTTATGAAGAAAAGTGTACCTATAGCAATAAATACAGCCAATGGCAAGTGAAAAAAGGTGAAATACAAATGTAAAAAAATACATTATTTTCTTATATTTTTGAACTTCCACCACTATAAGTGTAAATCCTGAATTCTTTCTGTTCATTCTGACAAAGTTTTATGAATTTATTTTTAAAAGTATAGACAGTGGAAATTAAAAGTTCCTGTGGTGTCTCTCCTGCTCCAAGTCTTCCCGTTTGATGTCCCACCCCCCTTAAGTGTGATAATCACGTAAATATATTTGATTTTGTAGTACTTGACGGAGATGTATTTCCAAGACAGTTTTTCGTTATTCAAAGATCGGTATGTGGTTGAAAAATATATATTCCGATTACCTGAAAACAGTGTTAGGATGTATGAATGCTGAAAATTTTTACTTTCAAATTTAACTAATGGTGCAGAGAACAATGGCTCACAGATTTTGGTTGAGTATCTCATTAACTCTCATTTTCGCTTGTCTGGGTAACGGACAAAACCGACACCTGAATACTTCGATAATTTCTGGTAATGATTACAATACAAAAAGAATTTTCCTTTCGTACTGCATTACTCCTCAAATGAGGCGAACCTGCAGAGATTCAAGTCATCACTGACATACAATCAAAAAGACTTAAATATCAGAAGAAGTTTTGGTGGGGGCGGAATAACACACGATCGATTGATAAACTACGAGGAATGTTTAATAAGTAATGCAACACATTACTTTTCTCGGCCAGTTTCAATTGAAAAAAATGCGGAATTTGTTGTGGAATCTTCTGGCATATTCCTACTTTAGCCGCTGCAGATTCTTGAAGTTTCGATAGATGGCAGTGCTATACGTAGGTTTCAAAATGAGTCTGTAATTGAGGTGCGCCGGCCGGAGTGGCCGAGCGGTTCTAGGCGCTACAGTCTGGACCCGCGCGACCGCTACGGTCGCAGGTTCTAATCCTGCTTCGGGCATGGATGTGTGTGATGTCCTTAGGTTAGTTAGGTTTAAGTAGTTCTAAGTTCTATGGGACTGATGACCTCAGAAGTTAAGTCCCATAGTGCTCAGAGCCGTTTGAACCGTTTTTTGTAATTGAGGTGCGTTCCACGCAGATATTCACAGACGCTTGCAGAAAGTTTACGGAGATGTGGCAGGGAACAATAGCGCGGTGGGTTGTTGGACGATGCTTTTGTCATCATGGCAACAAGGTCGCTCAAACGTGTTCGATCTCCGGGATACTAGCCGACGGCACACAGTTGTGACTCTTGCAGTGCTGAAACGTGCGGACACTCTCATTCGAAGTGCACGACATATCACAATAAAACACCTTGCTGCTCAACTGGACGTCTTTGTTGGTAGTGTTGACACGTTCGTCCATCGAGAAGAGCTCGCAAAACTTCAATGGACTGTTCTATCTCATCCACCCTAGAGCCCGGATCTCGCACCCGATTTTGAAACTGTTTGGACCAATGAAGGATGTTCTCCATGGGAAGCAGTATGTATATGATCGGGAGGCTATTGGTGCAGCATGACGTTTGTTCCGACGTCGACCAGTAGAGTTCTACGATGCGGCCATACAGGGCCCTCCAGTAAGGTGGCGTAAGGCCATTGCACTGAACAGAGATTATGTTGAAAAACAGGATTCTGTAGCCAAGGAGAGGGGGATAACATGATGCACTGTAATCTTGAATAAAATCAATCTGCTTTCAGAAAAGTGTTGCATTACTTACTATTGATCAGCATTTAATAAGCCTAAAGGGACCCATTTCACTATATCGTGTTTCACGATACATTTGGTGCATAGTACTGAGTGTAGTTTGGGCGACACAGGCGTTTGCTCTACCCACTGGCAGCTGCAGGGAAGTGCGGTCAGCTCTCAGGTGACGCGTGAGCGGCTAATGCAGTGGTGGCCGCCAACTCAGCGAGCGGCCGGATGTCGCCCTGGCTGGCGACCGTGAGCTCATTAGCTACACTCCCAGGCCCCTCCTCTGGGAGCGGCCCATCTTCCCCCCGCTGTTCACGGAAAACCGCCACGTGGCGCACTACCACGCGAGATGCCGCAGCGGGCGAATCCCTACACCCGCACACAAATCTCTGGTCAGCCGTCAAACACCAGAACGTTCTCCTGAAACATCCACGGATTATTTCTTGTTCTAATACTGTCTAATCCGAGCTCATGCTCGAGTTCTGATCCGTTATTGATGTAACCCTAATCTTCCTTGCTGCAAACGGTTAATGTCGTAAGGCGCGATACGCTTGAATCCCCTAACAGCGGCAACCACTACGAAATGATCTCATGACAACAGTCACAACCAACGATATCGCTATGATGAACGCCATTTGGCCGTCTACTTGTCACGCTGAGAATCCCTCTTGCCGTAAATTGCAACGCACCCATCATCTTAACCTGAAATAACTCTTCGAGGCACGCTGATCGCATGAGTGGTGAACAAAAGTAGCACTAATATGCAAAGGAGTTAGACGTTGGCTGCGAGTGGAGCGTTGATTTACGTCAATGGGGAAAGATGAAAATTTGTGCCAGACCTGGATTCGAACCTGGGTCTCCTGCTTAACGGGCAGATGATCTGACCACTGAGCTATCCGGACACAGTGATTATCACGACTGCACGAACTAACCATGCGCGCCTCCCGTCAAACCCAAATTCTCAATTTATCCACATGCTATGAATATAGTACCCCTTGCCCATTATCCCCATTACTCGCAGCATTTCGCAGACTCCCTTAAGGGGGGTAGGACGTCAAACGGGCCGACTTGGAGCAGGGGAGGCACCACAGGACATTTTAATTTCCACTGTTATACTTTTACAAGTAAATTCATAAAACTTTGTCAGCATGACCAGGAAGGATTCAGGATTCACATTCATAGCAGCGGATGTTCAAAAACATAAGAAAATAATTTTTTTACACGTGAAATTTCATCATTTTTTCACTTACTATTGGCTGCATTTGTTGCTATAGGTACACTTTTCTTCATAAGTAAAAGAGACTGTTCGATGAATTTTGCATAGGATACAAACCATACTTACAGGTGTCTGAAACTCTAGAATCTGTTTAATTTATGAAAAAATGAATGAGCTGTTACGTTTTAAACTTAATGTTTGGAAAAAAATCAAATTTTGTAGTTAATTATCTCAATTTTTACCACAGTTTTTAATAGATTTGGAAAGTTCTAGAGTTTCATAGTCCTGTGAGTATGGTTTGTATGCTGTGCAAAATTCATCGAAGAATCTCTCTTACTTGTGAAGAAAAATGTACCTATAGCAACAAATGCAGCCAACAGTAAGTCAAAAATGATGAAATTTCATATCTAAAAAAAATTATTTTGTTATGTTTTTGCACTTCCACTGCTGTTAGTATGAATCCTGAATCCTTCCTGGACGTGCTGACAAAGTTTCATGAATTTATTTGTAAAATTTTGACAGTAGAAAATAAAATGTCCTGTGGTGCCTCTCCTGCTCCAAGTCGGTCCGTTTGACGCCCTACCCCCCTTAAGAGTTAGAGCCTGGTATGCATCTGCACTGATGAGTTCATTGGCCGTCGTTGCCTTAATTATAGAGCATTATGGATAGATAGTGTGTGTCGATAAACTGAGAATTTGGGTCTGACGGGAGGCGAGCTAAGGCAGTCAGTGCAGTTGCAGTGACCACTGTGTTCTAGCAAGCAGGACATCCGGGTTCGAATCACCGGCACAAATTTTCAACTTTCCCCTTTGATTTAAATAAACGCCCACTCATAGCCAATGTTTAATTCTTTCGTGTCTTCATACTATATATATATATATATATATATATATATATATATATATATATATATATCACTGTACGGTTCATAGTTGAAGAGAAACAGATATCTCTGCTGAACTGCAGTGAGAGTACAGGTTTACTTTTAACTACATTATACTGTTGGCTATACGTAGCTGTCTTCCGTGTAAAAATAGTATTGAGAATGGAGTTTACAATCACAGAGACACGAAAAAAATGGTTCAAATGGCTCTGAGTACTATGGGACTTAACATCTGAGGTCATCAGTTTCCTAGAACTTAGAACTACTTAAACCTAACTAACCTACGTAAGTACATCACACACATCCATGCCCGAGGCAGGATTCGAAACACGAAACACAAAGCTATTAATTATTTATGGTAGCACACGAGAATATGTAAATGAAAGTTGCAAACCACAATCAAATTAGGAGAGAGAGTGCACGCAAAACTGAAGGACCCGGCATAAACACTTGCGCTCTCAAGCACGCAAAGTAATTAATGAAGAGTAAGAAATTGCTGTGTTTTGAATATAATAATCGAGGAAAGATACTGGTAATCGTATACTGAGAAATTGGTGAAAGAAACAGTGTGTGCTAATAGCGCCATGGTGCTTAACGGAATACCCCACTGAAGGATGGATATGGTCATGACGTGGTGTGTAGGCCACGTGTATCACACATTAGTTTACGGTGAGGACATGTCATCTGGAGCTTTTACCCTTTGGAGCTTGTCAAAGGTCGTCAAGCAAACTGAGGCTGGATTATTCGGTAACATGAACCAAATTTTCTTTTCTCTCGAGAAAGTTATTTTGTATTTTATAACAAGCGAATCGGTGAAAAATTTCCTGCGCGGACTATTTTAAAAACAGTTTAAGTTTTCATTTAGTACGAAGGCAATGTTTCTAATGCGTAAGCTGAAATGAATTTATGTATTATATTCAGCGATATGTGGTAGTGATTCATGAAAGTAGAAGTAATTAGTGTGTCACGAACTAAGAGTATTGTACCAACTTGGCTGTGTTCAACTAAAGTCTTATTTACTGTATATCATAATACCCTGGAAACAAAATGACTCGTATGGCATTGTGGTTGGGTGAAACTCGATAGGTGAGTCACCTAATTGTAAAGGGGTATATTTCCTCGCCCACAACGGCCTCATTTCCCGCGGTGTATGGACAATCGGTTTACATCTGTCTTGCTTTAAGAATGTGTTGATTTACAGCTTTAAAATGTTTTTCGTCATGATTTGGCACAACAGGTGCCTGTCATTTTATCAAATTGTCAATTTCGGAAGACGAGGAATAAACCAGGTATTATGTTGTTGTTCAAATGTGTGTGAAATCTTATGGGACTGAACTGCTAAGGTCATCTGTCCCTAAGCTTACACACTACTTAATCTAAATTATCCTAGGGACAAACACACACACCCATGCCCGAGGAAGGACTCGAGCCTCCGCCGGGACCAGCCGCATAGTCCCAGGTATTATGGTTGTCAACATCTTGGGCCGAGAGGGAATGAACAATTACGTTTCCAAACAATCGCTAACGAAAGGGAACATTCCACGGGTCCGAGCGTTGAATATCATACGTTTTAACGTGTTAAGGAAACTAGAAAAATCTAGTAATGGAAATAGGAATAATTAGTCTAGATATAGGAGTGGCCAGTGTAATGACATGGAAATAAAATAAGAAGATAAGAATTTCTGGTCACACGATATAGCATGATGTTATATGCAGAAGAAAATGATGTAATGGGAGCAGGATTCGTTATAAATAAAAGAATAGAGCAGAGGGTGAGTTACTGTGAAGCGTTCAGTGATAAGGTTATTCTCATCACAACTGGCAGCAAACCAACGCCAACAACGACAGTTCAGGTATACACGCCGATGTCCAAAGCAGAAGATGAGATGCAGAAATAGTATACGTGGATGCTGAACGAGTAATTCTGTCTGTAAAGGAAGATGTTAATCTAGTAATGTGGGTTGTGGGAATGCGGTAGTAGGGGAAGGAGTAGAAGAGAGTTACGGGGGAATGTGGAATCGGTAACATAAAGACTAATTTTCTGCAATTAATTTCAACTGCCAATAGCAATTAAGCTGTTCAAACAACACATGACTGGGAGAAGTACAAGAGAAAGGCCCGGAGACACTGCAGAATCCAGCTGAAATACATTATGATCAGGTAGAGACTCCGAAATCAGATACTTGATTGTCAGTGGTACCCAAAAGTAGACACCCAAGAGTACATTTGTACAACACAATTTAGTAACAATGAGCAGTAGACTGAAGCTTAAGAGAATCTTCCGGAATGTGCAGAATGGTGAGATATTTAAGTACCAAGAGATATTGAAATGCGTTTGAAGTTATAGGCAGTGCAGTCTAAAATGAGTGAAGTTGGAGAGAGTAAGGAAGAAGGTATGCAACTGTGAAGAAATCTTGGATAACAGAAGAAACACTTCAATTAATCGACGAAAGAAGGAAATAGAAATATGTTCAGAGAAACACAGAATTAAGATGACATGTAGCGATGAAATAAGTAGAAAGTGCAGGAAAACCAAGAGGAAATGGCTGCAAGAAAACTGTGAAGAAATCGATAAAGAAGTGGTCGTCGGAAGTACTCATTCAGTGAATAGAAAATCACAGCAATCTTCGCTAAAATTACAACCGAGGGCGGCAACATTCAGACTACAATGGGGATTCCACTGGTGGCGCAGATGGCAGAGCAACTACGCGGAGAAAGTACGTTGAATGCCTCTACAGGGGATACGTGATAGAAAGTTTGGCGATCAAAATGGAAGACATAGGAGATTTACTGTTACAGTCAGAATTTAACAAAGCTTTGAAAGACTTGTATCAAGTAATGAATAACTAACATGGTACTAGAGGTTAAACACTGCAGGGGAAGACAGAGGTAGGAACACATCCAGAAAATAATTGAGAATGTAAGTTCCAGTTGCCACCCTGAGATGAACGGGTTAGTAGAAGAGGGGAATTCGTGGCCGGTCTCATCAAACCAGTCAGAAGATTGATGACGTGGAAGAAAATGAGACCACAGGTCTCTTTCTCGAAAATACTCAGAAAAAATCCCTGGACAACGTCCGAAATTTAGTCTGTTGTGTACGAATTCACCTTATATGTGCTTGAACTTCTGATGAAGAGCGGTAACCGCCGAAACTAATGCAGCGAAATGTTAAGAATAAATAAAAGCCGCGCGGGGTAGCCACACGGTCTGAGGCGCCTTGCCACAGATCGCGCGGCTTCCGCCGTCGGAGGTTCGAGTCCTCCCTCGGGCGTGGGTGTGTCTGTTGTCATTAGCGCAAGTTAGTTTAAGTTAGATTAAGTAGTCTGTAAGCCTTGGGACCGATGACCTCAGCAGTTTGGTCCCATAGGAACTTACCACAAAATAAATAAATAAAAGAAACTTAAAACGAGCAGCTTTTGTAGATACGTGTGATAAATGGACCATTTCAACGATTCTTAGATTTTTGTGTTCGCATGACAGAAAGTCTCAGAACGAATTTAGTTTCATATATTTCGAATGGCTCGTTTCTGGACCAAGGTTCTCTATCTAAATCACAAATTAATCGTTTTTCACTACGTCTGAAAGTTGTAACATAACTAAGACACACTGTGTGGAAACGACTTAATGTATGGGCATTTAATTTTCGGCAGGAAAATTGCTTGGAAATAAAAATTGTGTAAAAAGCAATGGCAAATTACCTATAGAGGGCATTGCTGACAATTGGCTGCTTAGAATCGTCTCGTGTAAATATTCGGGCATTGTAGATATCAAGGCCACAACGAACCTAAAACAGTAATGGCTACAGTCACTATTCGCACTGGCGTTAATTCGCAAGTAGGAAACTAGTTTTCTGAAGACTATCATTTTCATAAAAAATACGTTTCAATCCTTGCAACTTCAAGTCAATTTTAGTACGGAATAATCATATTTGTTGGTTGTGACTTCAGGTAGCTCCGATAAGATCGATGTGTATCTGAAGGGCCAACATTTTTTTTTTTTTAGTTTCTTAGGCGTATGTATCTTATGACCATTGCAGATTATTACCCGATTCATTTTGATACCATCATTAACTAATCACTTGTAATAACGTAACGTGGTGCTAGATCTATATACCTTGTAACTGCTCCGCGAATTTCAGAGCAAGTATTTAAGCTTAACCAGTGATAATGTGCCTACTTAACTACACGTTTAGAGATGTGAAGAAGGCTGTACGTAGCAGAACTAGATACTGATATTATACGATCTGGCCTTGCAATGTGTATGGGCAAGAAAGCTACTGGAAAAAGTTAAAAGAGTGATAGATATTTGTTGTCCACAAAATAACATCATTACATCGGCATTCATGACCAACAGCGCCTGATGGAGAGTAAAACAAGCCTTCGCTGACTCATCTTTAGGTGCACTGGTTCCGTCAGGGAAACGGTTGCACGCGGCATGTTTCAGGGACTCTCGTTCTCAACGAAACTCCAAGACTTCTACAGCCTGGCAACATGAGCGCATTTCTGAAATCGCATTTCGATGAATTCGTTTCGGCGGGTGGCGCAGATGTTTCAGGCACAGTCTTTTCAGACGACCTCGCTTCAGATACACTGAAGATCTGTAGTAGGAAGCCTTTTCAGTCAGCGAGTTCTCTCGGAAGCCGTTTAAAAATTCTGTCGCGTATTCGTCGGAAAAAAGTCGTCCACCCTCTAGTGGAGCTTATTGAGCAGTTTCTCTTTTTGCAGGAGTACTTCAAAGTTTCACGTACTCCTTCGCCGTTCCGTACGGTGCACGGGACATTTTCCAGTTTCTTTTATCATTATACGCTGATATTTAGCACGTCGCAGAAAGACACAAAGTTATAATGACAGACATGTCAGTGACGAATGGTAGCCAAATCTTTGATACTATGCCTTTTTTTTGCTGCCTGCAGTGTGATAGTTTGGAAGTTTCCCTGATTTAGTAACGGCATGATGCTAGCCAGCCGTCTGCCTCAATTGGTGAGCGTTTGTGCTAGTATTACTATTTTCAGAGAACAGTTCGACCGTTTCTTGACGGTTCGATTTTGTCAATGCAGAATCAACGTCTTAGCTCTTCAGTCGTTAACATCTTCTCTGTCCGAAACCACGAAAAAAAATGGTTCAAATGGCTCTGAGCACTGTGGGACTTAACATCTGAGGTCATCAGTTTCCTAGAACTTAGAACTACTTAAACCTAACTAACCTAAGTACATCACACACATCCATGCCCGAGGCAGGATTCGAAACACGAAACACAAAGTTATTAATTATTTATGGTAGCACATGAGATAAAGCTTTACTGTATGATTAAATGATGATGGCGTCCTCTTGGGTAAAATATTCCGGAGGTAAAATAGTCCCCCATTCGGATCTCCGGGCGGGGACTACTCAAGAGGATGTCGTTATCAGGAGAAAGAAAACTGGCGTTCTACGGATCAGAGCGTGGAATGTCAGATCCCTTAATCGGGCAGGTAGGTTAGAAAATTTAAAAAGGGAAATGGATAGGTTAAAGTTAGATATAGTGGGAATTAGTGAAGTTCGGTGGCAGGAGGAACAAGACTTCTGGTCAGGTGACTACAGGGTTATAAACACAAAATCAAATAGGGGTAATGCAGGAGTAGGTTTAATAATGAATAGGAAAATAGGAATGCGGGTAAGCTACTACAAACAGCACAGCGAACGCATTGTTGTGCCCAAGATAAATACGAAGCCCACACCTACTACAGAAGTACAAGTTTATATGCCAACTAGCTTTGCAGATGACGTAGAAATTGAAGAAATGTATGATGAAATGAAAGAAATTATTCAGATAGTGAAGGGAGCCGAAAATTTAATAGTCATGGAAGACTGGAATTCGAGTGTAGGAAAAGGAAGAAAAGGAAACGTAGTAGGTGAATATGGATTGGGGCTAAGAAATGAAAGAGGAAGCCGCCTGGTAGAATTTTGCACAGAGCACAATATAATAATAACTAACACTTGGTTTAAGAATCATGAAAGAAGGTTGTATACATGGAAGAACCCTGGAGATACTAAAAGGTATCATATAGATTATATAATGGTAAGACAGAGATTTAGGAACCAGGTTTTAAATTGCAAGACATTTCCAGGAGCAGATGTGGACTCTGACCACAATCTATTGGTTATGACCTGTAGATTAAAACTGAAGAAACTGCAAAAAGGTGGGAATTTAAGGAGAGGGGACCTGGAGAAACTGACTAAACGAGAGATTGTACAGATTTTCAGGGAGAGCATAAGGGAACAATTGACAGGAACGGGGGAAAGAAATACAATAGAAGAAGAATGGGTAGCTTTGAGGGATGAAGTAGTGAAGGCAGCAGAGGATCAAGTAGATAAAAAGACGAGGGCTAGTAGAAATCCTTGGGTAACAGAAGAAATATTGAATTTAATTGATGAAAGGAGAAAATACAAAAATGCAGTAAATGAAGCAGGCAAAAAGGAATACAAACGTCTCAAAAATGAGATCGACAGGAAGTGCAAAAGGGCTAAGCAGGGATGGCTAGAGGACAAATGTAAGGATGGAGAGGCTTATCTCACTAGGGGTAAGATAGATACAGCCTACAGGAAAATTAGAGAGACCTTTGGAGATAAGAGAACCACTTGTATGAACATCAAAAGCTCAGATGGAAACCCAGTTCTAAGCAAAGAAGGGAAAGCAGAAAGGTGGAAGGAGTATATAGAGGGTCTATACAAGGGCGATGCACTTGAGGACAATATTATGGAAATGGGAGAGGATGTAGATGAAGATGAAATGGGAGATTATTGCCTCTTCCGGTAACTGAAAAAAAGACCTAATTTAAGTAGGGTGATATACTGGAGACTGAAAATTATAAAAAACAATCCACCCAAATTTATGAAACAAATGATAAAAGGTATTACACCAATTATTGCATGAGAAATTAAAAATATGACGTCGTGTTCATCATAAATATCTTTATTTCTGGAAATGCACCAAAAAATTACATTGCCTGAAGTATATAATATAAACCCGAAACAACTGTTATTATAGGCTAATGGCTTAAATGAGTTACGGCATGACGACAAGGAACGTCGATGTAGTCACGGCGTTTTGCACATTTCTCATGAATTTTTAAGCCCGTTTATCACTAATTTTTACTGGTACTTGCCGTTTCTCGAATCTGTCACGAGCTCTCTGTTCAGTTCTACCATTCGCCATTCTTTAATTCTCTCTTCTGCACTAAAAGGTCTGTTCTTGTTAATATGCAGTCATTCTCTTCTTTCTTTTGGAACATATGTTAGCGAACGTTTTCGCCAGTGGGCTTATTGCACTTTTACCATGTGTCCACAGCAGCACAGATTCCTCTGTTTTGGTCCTTGGTTACAGGTTCTTTTGTGCTCTTACGATTCTTGTGTCCTCAGTCATAATGTATTTCAATGAAGCTACGTGATGTGTTCGTCAAAGAGTGTCAATTATTATCGGTATTTTAATTATCCTGTGCGTCCTGTCGCTACTATTCTGCTTTGCTAGCTTTAACTATTCTGCAGTCACTATGTATAAATTAATTATAGCTTTTATTTTTATGTTTACTGGATCAGTATAGTGATACGAAGATTTGATATGTTTCATCCTTCTCATGTCAAGCGTCCAAAATACGTATACTGACTGTATCTTTTGCTATCAGCATTTCCTAGCTCCAGAACTGCAGTGTTTCCACCAGATTTCAAATACGTGGTTTTCCTCCTATATTTATAAATATCCGCCATTTGAACAGTACTTTATAAGTTTACACATTATTTTGTTTAAGTCTTCTTCATCAGAGATAATAACAGCCTGAACATATGTGAATAACTTGGATGATCATATATTCACACTTCATTATCCATTTTTTAGAGTTTCATATATATAAATATTGAAAAGATGTTGGATGACGAAGGTGACAGAGGGCGAAAAAATGCCGAAACAGGTTATAATTTTCTAGTATTTCACATAAGTTATTAATCGTGTAGTTTTTTATTTATCGTGATTCAATTTTGTCGGTACTAGTTACAAAAGAGCACAAATCATGTTTTTCATTATTTTGGTCATGTGTTTTCGTATCAGACTTAATATTTGGCAGTTACGAGACACAAAAAAGTGTGGATTTTTAGATGGAGCGCATTACATTCAACCTGGCTGACTCGCACATGTGGGGATGGATCAGCGTTGGAATGCAGCAGGGGCTGCCTATTTTTCCATAACGGGAGAAATGAAAGCAGAGATAAAAACTGTTGTGAACTTTTATCAAGATTGCTCCGTGGGGGCTAGAAGACGATTTCCGTAGGATAAACATTCAATTTCCTGGAACTGTAGTACCTCTATCTAGTTTTGTTAATAAGTTAATTTAGTGTTGAATTTCGTACCTATTTATTTCTGTACTGGCAGGATGTGTATACAAAGAGCTAATCGTGGGATATCGATTAGTTATAGTATTTTTGGACCAAGGGATCGAACCTTACTGTAGAACAATTGGCACAGTTTCAGGAAGAGAAATGTTTATCTGAGGATTCGAACAGCCCGGAGTCGTTGAGGCGCGAGGATCGACTGCACCCGCCGAAACTCGCGCCCCGCCCGCTACCGAGGGCAAGGCAGCGGCTGGGAGCGCTCGACAGCTTGGCGCGAAAGCGCAAAAGCAGCTTGAGTCGCGCCGGTCTATCACCGAACTTTTCGGGGCGGACGTCTCTCCCACAAAAACAAGTACACTGAAGATCACGCTACACTCACCTATCACTGGACAGTCATGTACCATTCTCCCACCGACGCCGCAGCCTCAAGAAATCGAGGCTGCGACGGCGGATGAGGACACAGAAAACCATTACACAGAGCCCTGGCAGGTGGAGGGCCCAAGACGCAGACCAAAAAAAACACCGGCACAAACAAGCGAGCAACCAAACTCGCTAGGCAACCGAAAGGCGCTGTTGCCTACACCCACTAGCACACCTCAGGCTAGCAACATTAACACACAACCCAACGCAAACACAGTTGTGGCGAACAACAACAAAACACACAAAGCCACAACAGTGCCCACACAACACAAGACTGGTTTCCCCCCAGTTGTTATACAAAACTATGGGAACCTTAGTGCCCTTAACACTGCATTCGCGGAAAGGCACATACACAGCACATTACATGCAAAGTACTCGGGGGATAGGGCCTCACTGTACGTTGCCACAGACACAGAATATAAAGATCTTCTGACCTTCCTCAAAGATCGGAAGATCGAACACTATACGTACAGGACGCTGGACGAGAGAACCCAGCAGTACGTGATCAAGGGAGTGGATCCCAGCACCCCCAACGAGACAGTACATGCGGCCCTCTGTTATTTGGGATTTGACTGTAAAAGTGCCTCCCGGATGACAGGGTTCCGTACACACGCACCGTTACCACACTACATGGTTGAGTTAGCCGACACGGCTGATTCCCGCGCCATCCTGCAGATAAAGAGCTTTCTGCGGATGGACGTGCGTGTAGAACTCTACGAACCACCCAACGTCCCCCAACAATGCAACAACTGCCAGCGGTTCGGCCACTCGGCCCTCCGCTGCGGCCTGGCAACTCGCTGCCGCGGATGCGCTGGCAACCACAGATCCAACACCTGCACACAAACACAGCCAAACCAGCGACGTTGTGCCAACTGCGGTGGGCCCCATGCGGCAAACTTCAGACAGTGCACCTCATACAAACAGGCGCTGAAGCGAAAACAAGACAGAAGTAGGGTACTGTACGACATACCACGCCCAAGGCCAGCGCCGAACCCAGTAAGGAACGGCGTAACGTTTGCCACGGTTACACGCCCTGGCGGAACGGCACAGGCTGCGGAACCTCAGCGCCCTACACACACACGAGAAACAACCGCTGCAACAGCCACACAACAGCCACAGACAACACCTGAAACCCAACAAGCATCGGTACCAACACCTATGTCCCCAAACAACACGACCCCACTCCCGGAAATCACGAGCTGCGAAGAAACGCACCATATACAAGAAAACACATCCACACAAGAACCCCCCGAACCCCAAGCCCAGAGGCGGAATAAACGTACACGCAAACACAGAGCGGGGAACACGAAATCACCACAACAGGCCACGCAGCAACAACAGAACAGCAACACACAGGAAAACAGTCAACAAGACACTGAGACTGTAACTCACACTACCATCCCCCTCACCACAGAAGTAACTCAGGCGCCACAACCTCTACCAGGAAACACAAATGCCGCCCCAAACAACACACCAATACCCGCACAAGCGGCCGCTAACACCACAACAACACCTCAGGCTGCCACACCTAACACCAACACATCACCTGGGGGAATACTGGAAACACTATTCCCCCGACACACGACCATTGAAATCCTTACCAAGGTGCTGATGGCCGTCACTACACTTATCACCCAGCTCATGAGCGCCGAACCCGGGCGATACTGGGCTGTCATACACACTGCCATCACAACACTCTTTCACACTCTTACATGAATAATACGCCACACCCGGCCCATAACGCAGACACACACACACTATCACGGATCCTGTTCTGGAATGCAGACTCGATCCACAACAAAAGGGCAGAATTTGCCGCGTTCATGGAGCGCAAGGGAATCCTTGTCGCGCTACTGAGCGAGACTAAACTCAAACCGCACAAACAATTAAACTTTCCTGGCTACTGTGTCTATCGTACCGACCGACCGGGCGGCGCCGTGTCAGGTGGAACTGCAATCGTCATACACAAAGACATTGAGCACACAAACATAGAGCTCCCTGAACTGGAAAAAATCGAGGCTACGGCCGTCAGAGTCAAGTTCAACGGAGCCTACACCACACTGATATCGGTATACAACAGCCCTGTAGGCATTTCAACACGCGATATCAGCACACTACTCAACATTTCACCGCGAGTAATAGTCGCTGGAGATCTGAACGCAAAACACCCAGAATGGAATTCACGCATACGAAATCCCAACGGCAAAAAACTGTACGAACACTCACTTGGCCGAAACTACATCATACTAGCGCCGACTGAACCGACGCACATTCCCTATCAGAGGGGACACAGGCCAGACGTGATAGACATGGCCCTCATCAAGGGCATTACATCGACACTCAACGTTTCCGTTGAAAACGATCTGCCCTCAAACCACCAACCTGTAATACTATACATTGAGGAAACACTGCAGCACATGGAACAACGTAAGATGTTGGACTACGGGCGTGCGGATTGGACAAGGTTCAAGCAAACGCTCGATAGCCACATCCCACCTATACACGAAATTAATGAAACAGCACAAATCGACGAGGCAGTAGAAACCCTCACTAACGCCGTCCAGGACGCAATGGCAGGCACCATACCTGATCGCACCTCACAACAACATAGTGCGGCCCTGCCCCAGGAAATCCTGGGCCTAATCTCGATGAGGAATCGCCTCAGGAGACAATGGCAGCGCACCAGGCGTCCGTACTTCAAACGGCACATTAACAGACTACAGGGCATCATACACGATAAAATACAAACACATAGAACACAACAGTGGAACCACACACTCGAAGGGCTGGACACCACACGACCTGGCGTGTGGCAACTAGCCCGACACTTCACCAGGGAGAAAATATACACGCCAACACTTCAAGGGCCCGACGGACCTGCATACTCAGCGGAAGAGAAAGCAGAACTAATGGCCCGAACACTCGCAGCGTCATTCACACCGAACCTGGTACCATCAGATCCAGCGTTCACACTTGCTACTGACCAAGAGGTTACACGCATTCTAGCCCAACCATCGCGCGACGACATTCGACATGCTAGCACAGCCGAAGTCTCCTGGGCCATAATGCATTCCGCTGCTAGGAAAGCCCCTGGTCATGATGGCATTCAAAACCGTGTCCTCCAGGAGTTCACGGATAAAGCAACTGAATACCTAACACACATAACGAATGCCATACTAAAACACCAACACTTCCCCGCCTTTTGGAAGACGGCCAAGGTCCTGATGTTCAGGAAGCCGGGGAAAGACCACAGCCTCCCACAAAATTACCGACCCATCAGCCTTCTGAGCTCGCTCAGTAAGATTGTTGAGAAGGTGATTCTCAAACGCATCACTAGGCACTGCATAACAAATGACATCCTGAGACCGGAGCAATTCGGCTTCAGAAATCACCACTCCACAACACAACAACTCATACGGGTCGTTGAACACATAACACATGGCTTCAACATAAACAAAGCTACAGGGGCAGTGTTCCTGGACATCGAAAAGGCTTTCGACCGTCTATGGCACAACGGCCTCATCCGCAAACTCAGCGACGCGGGATTCCCCGACGGGCTGCTGCGTCTAATACACTCATACCTCACAGACAGGAGTTTCAACACTGACGTGCAGGGAAAACAGTCAACACGACATGGTATACACGCGGGAGTACCCCAGGGAAGCATCCTAGGGCCCCTACTGTTTAACCTCTACATAAACGATCTCCCAACCACACACAACACAATGATGGCAATCTACGCGGATGACACAGCCATCCTTGCGCAAGATTGGAAACCATCAAATATTACGTCACGCCTACAGACTGCACTCAGAGTGGCTGAGCCTTGGTTGGAGAAATGGCGTGTTAGAGTAAACGTCGACAAGTGCGAAGCCGTTCTGTTCACGAGAAGACCGAAGCAACTGCGCAAACACCGCTACTGCAGACCAATAACTCTACATGCACGCCCAATACGTTTCCGCGAGGAAGTCAAATACCTCGGTGTCTGGCTGGACCGGAAATTACTCTGGGGGGACCACATACAACACATGACCAACCGAGCTAGCGCGAGGCTCAAACAGCTTTATCCTATGCTCAACAGGCGTAGCACACTGAACAGAAGGGTGTCGAGGTCCATGTACATGACACTTATCCGACCCCTGCTGACGTACGCAGCTCCCGTCTGGGGATACGCTGCGCCTACACGCCTGCGCCGTCTGCAGCTCATACAAAACAAGGTACTCAAAATCATAAGCAATGCTCCACGATACACACGCATCGCGGACCTTCACCGGGAATACCGACTTGAGACTCTCACGGAGGTAATCCACAAACTCACCACAAGACTATACAGAAACTCCAGACATTCGCAGAACCCGTTTATTCTGAATCTGGGGAACTACGACCACAATCATAGATGGAAACATAAAAGACCAAAAGACATACTTGCAAGGACATAACATCTATGGCCAAGCTTACGCAAACATAACGGCACAGGCGAGCCCCTGTTAATCAGACGCATTTACTGGATATCCAGCTGAAATACACTGCCGAATAACTGGCACCATACAGGGAAGCCGTACCGTACACTGCACGCAAACAAGCTCCACACATCCCCCACACAGTGAGATGATCTATGGCCGATCTCCCACTACTGTATAACGATATTGATTGTTCCAGGAAAGTAGCAGCCGCAGCAACTGGGACACATCGCCATCGCCTGTCACGGTAATGATGCATGATACCTATACTAACAAATCCAACCTTGCATGAACTATCGCAGCTAGTAAGCCACTACTGCTCTTACTACCCATCCCACTGTCGCAGAGGTTTTTTTCCCACGGCACGAGCCATGGCACTTTTTTCCCTCTGCTCTTCAAATCGCTACCCTCACTCGCGTTTCGTCCACTATCTATCACCTGATGGACCGTGTTAATGCGTAGCCTTACCCAGACGCACGGACAACATCACAGCCCAGCATCCTGTGATCCACCCACTAGATAACTAACATGTTTACGGAGGTGACAGTAGAACTTTTGGTTTGGTCACCACGTTGGTGCGGGCGTGGAGGGGCCCCATCCCAGTCGTTTCGTACTTTTGAATGAAACAGGTGGAACTATTTCCATGTCCTTGAGGGAATTAAGTCATGAGAACTTCATGAAAGTTTTTACTGTTTGTATATCTCTCTGGATAGTGGCATTCTTTCAGGTATGCGCTGTTAATATTGTTACTGTTGCTATTGTGGCCATTAGCTGCTGCATTGAATTACACTCACAACAACTTTTAATTGGTTGTTCCTATACGGTCTTAAATTACAGCTTTAACATTTCTTCGTTTATTTTACTTTAAATGCATCTCGTGTGTGTTACGGAATCATTTTGGTAGGTACTTTCTGCTGATAAGAAAGAGTAAAATACAATGACATTAATAAATTACTACATCATCTGTGTTTCACAATATAAACAGCACCGTACGTCTAAAATCTGAAATCAATACTCGACTTTACTTGAAAACATGCCGGCTGTATTGGAATATGACAGCTGGGTTGAGTGATTGGTTCTATGCAATTAAAAAATTGGCATTCGTTTGTCGATGTGAACTGCTATTGAAATGAGTGCGTGTTTACCTATGCATTAAAATTAGCAAATCTAATTATAATGTTGTATGTCGGCGTAGAATTACATATTCATAACAAAAATATGCAGCTGTATACACACATTCTATATGCAAAATTTCCGAAATTGGCCATCCGTTAATGTTGGGGGAAACAAGAGCTACAGCACTCATGCACATTAAATAATGTCGAGGTATTTCCTTTAGAAAATTGTTTTATAAGCGTAATAAATTATTGAAAATCTGCCTTTAGTGACTAGTGCTGTGGAAGTAGTTAATTCTTTCCCGTCGAAAATATTTACAATATTCGATAGCTGAGGAATTAATTTATGTTCGTTCATAGCTGTGTATTTTGAGGATAGCTTATTAAACCATCATATTTTTCATCCGCCTTTTTCTTCTCTTGAGGTAAACTGCGAGTTTTCATTGATCTTCATCAAAATATGTTTATTAGATTTATGTTAGAAATATCGTAAAACAAACTGAGAGAAGATGGTAAATAACCTCATTGACAACTGTGGTAATATCCACTACTCCAGTGGGCTGATGTGTAGTCCCACGTTTTCTTGTCGACTACTGATTCTCACAACTAAAATAAGTTATAAATTAAAGCATGGAATGTAAGGGTAAATGTATTTTGCGGGAATATATGGCGAACCATCTAGTGAGCGCATCTTCTCTAGAGGAAGTACAGGGTTGGACAAAAATGTGGAAACACATCCAGAAATGCATGCTTGAACGTAAATGCAGATGCTGGCAAGCCTGCAGTTTGCGTTGCTGTATATGACCACGAGAGGCACCCGTGCAGTGTCCTCAGTACGTTAGAAGTGTCAGCCGTTGTCAGAACAGTGTTCTGCGTAGTTAATCTGGAGATAAGTGAATTCGAACGTGGGGCGTTTGGTAGGTGTTCGTATGCTAGGCGCCTCCGTAAGCAGGCGAGGCACTGTATCGCAGATTTCTACAGCGTACAGGGAAGGCGGAAAACTCATCCGCTGAGTTAGAATGCAGACGATAGTGTGTGGTGAGCGACCGTGACGGACGGTCACTGAAGAGGACTGTGACGAAAAGCAAGAGAACGACAGCTTTTAGCGTCGCTGCAAAGCTGAATGTCGCACTCGCAAGTTTAATTAGCACTAAAATAACACGGAGGGCGCTCCCAAAGCAGTGAATCACGGGGCTAGTTGGAAGTCCAAAACTACTCATCTGTGATGCGAATGCCTGTAAAAGGAAAAGAAGCTGCCAAAGCCATGAAACCTGGACTACAGAGCAATGGAATTGGTCGGATGAGTGGTTTTTTACTGTTTCCACTGTTTACCTCCCAGCAGTAAAATATGGTGCAGGTTCGGTAGTGATTTGGTCAGCCATATTGTGATATTCCGTGGGCCCTAGGTTACTTAACAAGATCGTATTACTGTCAAGGATTATGAGACCATTTTGCCTGATCAGGTCCAGCTCATGGTACAATAGTTATTTCCCATTGGTGACGCTGCGCTCCAAGACGCTCGGACAGCTCACATCGTTCATGACTTGTTTTGTGATCACGAGGATGAATTGCCACATCTCCCCTCGCCACCACAGTCACCAGATCTCAAAATTATTTAGCATTTATGGTCTACTTCGGAGGCAAGGGAGCTTGATCGCTGTCCACCTTCGTTATTGCTACTCGGGCTTGCCACTGTTTTTCTTTAGGAATGGTATAATATTTGCTTGAAAACCATACAGGACCTGTAACTATCCACTCTGTTATCACTGGAATCTCTCTTGAATGCAAACCGTTTTTCTACACCTTATTAGGCGTGGTAATGGGATATGTTTTTAATGTTCCATTACTTTTGCACACACTCAATAGATGTTTAAACAGTGCATGTTCTTGTCAGCATTATGCTACATCATCCAGATTCGGTTCGATTCCTCAAAAATATTCAAATGTGTGTGAAATCTTATGGGACTTAACTGCTAAGGTCATCAGTCCGTAAGCTTACACACTACTTTATCTAAATTATCCTAAGAACAAACACACACACCCATGCTCGAGGGAGGACTCGAACCTCCGCCGGGACCAGCCGCACAGTCCACGACTGCAACGCCTCAGACCGCTCGGCTAATCCCGCGCGGAGGTTCGATTCCTCCACTATGTATACAATTCAGTGTACATCGTTTTACATTTGCATACTTGTGACTCTGATTCAGCTGATGATCATTAGACTTCTAAACCTCTTCACTGGCGACACGATAGTAAGGAGTCCCACGATAGTGGCGGTTTCATTAACTCCCAGATTACGGCATCTAGTATAGTTTCGTTGAGCTACATATTCCAAACTCTCTTTTGTTTTGCCGAATGGTATTAACGCACTAATTTTTCTTTCGTGCTGTGTTAACTGCGGAGACGTAACACCCTTTGATGGAACGAAAAGTAGTCATTGCAAATGACACACAGTGTGGACGAAAATCATTTAAGAGATGAAAATCACCACAACAGTGGCTATCATATCGTTACATGAGTAGTATGGAGAGGAGAAAGAAAGGCCGTAAGGAGAAGTCGCCAACCTTTGTTGTTTTCGGTATGGTGGTCGCATTAGAACTAAGTGGTCGGCCGGGGAGGTGTCTGCTTCCGGAATCGGCTGTGTGGATGTCTTCACCTGCGACCCGGATGCTGCTTTGTTTGCTCCGCAGCCACTCTCCGGCCGTTTACTTTGGAAATCTGCTGTAAAGTGCACTTAGCCGGAGGCGGCGGCGCGATGACGTATCAGCAAACAACACCTGTAGGCGACAGCATCGGTGCGTTGCAAACCCTCGTGAGGACCGCTAACACCCCGCGTGGGATTATTGGCCCTGTGAAGAGTTTACAAAGCGCGGCGACCACTCTGACGTCTACTTACAGGCCAAAGCTTAAACGGATCTCGATGTTGGTGGGATCGATGTGTAATAGGAGCATTGGCAATTAATTCAATGTTCTGATAATACTTTTTGGATGGTTGTCTTCCGCACTCACCACTGATGGTGCTTTGTGGATAAAAGAGCAACATGTCCAGTGTTAAACTCATTTAAATTTGCAATACGCTTAAGACAGAAAAAAATAATGAATTAAAGTTGCTATTGTTTCGTCCCATTTAGGGCATTTGCTCTGGAGATAAAGAATGAGTAACTTCAAAGAAATCATCATCATATCGTCCTGGTTTAGGCACCCTAGCCCGCACTTTTCAAGTAAACTGCAAATCCTACGAGGGACATTCAATAAGCAATGCAACACAGGTTTTTCCCGGCCAGTTCCGGTTCAAACAATGTAGTATTTGGGGACATCATGGAGTGTTCCCGCTTCATCCTATAGATTCATGAAGCTCCGATAGGTGCCGGCGCTACACGAAGCCCTCAAAATGGCGTCTGTAACTGAATTTCGTTCCAAGCAGACAGCTGTCACTGAGTTTCTTTTGGCTGGAAACCAGAGTATCGCAGATATTCATAGGCGCTTGTAGAATGGCAATGGAGATGTGACAGTGAACAAAAGCACGGTGAATCATTGGGCGGGGCATCTGTCGTCGTCACAACAAGATCGCGCTAACCTGTCGGAACTCCCGATGCTGCCCAGCCGCACATAGCTGTGACTCCTGCAAAGCTACCTCGAGGAAATTGAAGAAACGACTTCAATGAGTTCGTCGCCACAAAAATGCAAACGAAGTTTTCCTTCTCCATGACAAGGCCTCAACAAGCCTGTGCACCCTAGAGGATGTGGCGTGGACTCATACACCCTACGGCCTGGATCTCGTACCTTCCGACTTCCATCTGATTGGCCCGATGAAGGATGTACTCTGGGGGAAGCGTACATTGGATGAAGAGAAAGTTATTGATGCAGCAAGACACTGGCTTCGACGTCGACCAATAGAGTGGTAACATACAGGCATACAGACCCATCCTAGTAACATGCGTAAAGCCACCGAATTGATGAAAAATTATGTTCAGAAATGGGATTTTGTAGTCAAAATGGTAGGGAATGAAACGGTGTATTATAATGGCGAATAAAAATAGCTAGCTTTTGGGAAAAATGTGTTGCATTACTTATTGAACGCCCTTCGTATTTCCATCTCTTCTTAGGACGTCCAAGATACCTTTTTCCGTGAAGTTTATCTCTGTGAATTAATGAGGTTTAATTGGGGTGCTAGTTCAACTGACGTCCTCTGAATGTCTTAATGCCATTTCTTTCCGCACTCATCTGTTTTTTTTTTTTTTTTTTTTTTAAGTATGCTTTTGACGCCCAGTTCATTTCTAATTCCAGTTTTCTTATTCCACCGTATTTGTTTGTAACCAGTTAGTAGTCTTACGAGTAACGTCTCTGGTCCCTCAATCCTTCTTCGCAGCCTGCCGGTTGGAGTTCAGATCTTTGACTCAAACATCACATTATAAAATTTTAGTACTTCGTCTTTCCCATTTTTTTGAGGAGTCTATCATGATACCTACAATTTCTTGAAATTTTGTGACTTGAATTCTTGATCATTAGCTGTAATATATGGAATTAGCGTCCCAGGTATTTAAAAGTAGTTTTATTTTTAAATATTGTCTTATTATAACCGTTTGCCCTTAATTTTCCGAGTCCGCTAAGGTTATTTGATTACCTACAAACAGGAGTGTATTTATAACGTTGTTATTGGGCCTAATATGGTGCACTACTTTATTCTGTCACGTCCTTACGACGTGTATGTGTATATTAAGAAAATGAGGATGGTAAAGTACACCATTGTCTCAGTCCTTGAAAGATGGTACTCGCAAAGCGACTGCATTTTCGTATTTTGATTTTGTGGTGTGTATTCGTATTTTGAATTACAGTAATCAGAATCTGCGGTATACCATTCTTTTCTAAAATTTAGGGAAATTATGGAAAATCTGTCTGAATGGTCGGACGGGGATTTGAACCGTCGTCCTCCCGAATGTGAGTCCACTGTGCTAAATACTGCGCCATGTCGCTCGGTAGATGGATCTTAGTGTTGGTAGGTTTGTAGTGATCCAGTGTTAAGCGAATGGCTGTGGGATGGTGTATTACTCTCTGAGGTGATTGTTTTCTATTTTCAGATATGATTTATTCGAAATATGACAATTACTGAATAGTTTCTTTTAATTTGAAATGTTAGGTTTAATGAACTGTTAATATAAGACACATACCAAAATAAGGAATTAGAGGCTTGTATCTGTTTTTCATTGTATGTATGTGTGTGAGTGAAAGAGACAGAGAGAGAGAGAGAGAGAGAGAGAGAGAGAGAGAGAGACCACGTCGACAATAGAGGCCAGTGTTAACTTGGAAGAACCGAGAGGCGAAACCAGTAGAGCCGACTGATGCGGTTGAGCAAGCAATAAAACCGCACAAGCTCACTCTGCAGGTCTCACAGAGAACATTTTGATGCCTAGAAATGCACGGCGTGGCCGGCCTCCGGACTGCGCTGGTGAAAGCAGGTGCTGCCAAAAGCTACGAGCTTCGAACTTTCTAGTGATATAGTTGTTCATGCCTGCACAAGGGTGCTAGTTTCCGTTCAGTCACAACACATTAGTCTTCTACAGTTGGGAACACTGAGGTAAAGCATATGAGAGGGTGAAACTTCCTGGCAGATTAAAACTGTGTGCCCGACCGAGACTCGAACTCGGGACCTTTGCCTTTCGCGGGCAAGTGCTCTACCAACTGAGCTACCGAAGCACGACTCATGCCCGGTACTCACAGCTTTACTTCTGCCAGTACCTCGTCTCCTACCTTCCAAACTTTACAGAAGCTCTCCTGCGAACCTTGCAGAACTAGCACTCCTGAAAGAAAGGATATTGCGGAGACATGGCTTAGCCACAGCCTGGGGGATGTTTCCAGAATGAGATTTTCACTCTGCAGCGGAGTGTGCGCTGATATGAAACTTCCTGGCAGATTAAAACTGTGTGCCCGACCGAGACTCGAACTCGGGACCTTTGCCTTTCGCGGGCAAGTGCTCTACCAACTAAGCTACCGAAGCATGACTCACGCCCGGTACTCACAGCTTTACTTCTGCCAGTACCTCGTCTCCTACCTTCCAAACTTTATAGAAGCTCTCCTGCGAACCTTGCAGAACTAGCACTCCTGAAAGAAAGGATATTGCGGAGACATGGCTTAGCAACAGCCTGGGGGATGGTAGAGCACTTGCCCGCGAAAGGCAAAGGTCCCGAGTTCGAGTCTCGGTCGGGCACACAGTTTTAATCTGCCAGGAAGTTTCATATCAGCGTACACTTCGCTGCAGAGTGAAAATCTCATTCAATATGAGAGGGTATCCCCGCTCCGTCGAAGGAGAAACGTCAACCGTCAGCCCTGATCCCTCCTAGCGGACAATATTATTTACACCGCTAAAATGCACAGGGAGGGCCCATATGGAGAGACCCGAAAGAGAGAGAGAGAGAGAGAGAGAGAAGGCATTCCGCATAGTTCCATAAATTATAGTTAACAGATGAAATAGGACTGGTCGCCTGCCCCTTCGCAGTAGAAAGATGGAGAAGAGAGGGCCTGGCCCCTAAAGCGTCATCTTTAACTGACGACATGACAGCTGCCCTCATCTTTTCGACTAATATAATTAGAATTACAAAATGCGGACACAGTATCAGAGGCTGTGTAAATATGCAGCCAAGTAGAATTTTGGCTCAATAACATGTTTAAGAGGTGGGTAGACAGCACTCTGTTTATCACCCTTCCGCCAACTTTGCTGTAAAATCGTTTCGTAGCAATTGATCAAAGCTGCAAAATATGGGAACATTTGAAAATAAAATAAATAAAATACGAAAGTTAAACGATTCAACATCACAAGTGTTTGTAACTGAAACTGAATGAAGTCTTTTTTTCAATAAAACTCAATTTACTAGTGAATGGTAACCACACAACAGAAGAGATAAACTGAAACAGTTTTTATAAGAACACTTCGTCAACAAGCTTCATGTATGTGTGCAGTAAAGCTAACAGTACTTCTCTTCCGAACAACGAAAACTCCCACACCAAGCTAATATCACACGTGGGCGGTCAGTCTAGAAGTCAGGAGATAATAAATCATTATTTAAGTCGGTAGTTACTAAAAGCGATGACAAAACTGTTCAGTGATGGCTGGTTAGTCTGAGTCCGCCTGCTTTGCTCGGTGGTAACGTGCTCGCCCCCCCCCCCCCCCCCCCGCCCTCTGCAAGCGGGATCGGGTTCGATTCCCAGGCGGGATGGAGATTTTCTCCGCTTGGGGACTGAGTGTTGTGTTGTCCTCATCATCATTTCATCCTCGTCAGCGGCGCGCAAATCGCCCAATGTGGCGTTGAATGAAATAAGACTTGCACTTGCGGCCGAACTTCCCGGGATCGGGCCTCCTGGCCAGCGATGCCATACGCTCCTTTTTTTGTTTAGTTTGTATTTAGAGCCGCTAGTTCGCAAGAAATTAATTTGAACATAGTTTATAATTCATGGCTTCAGTGGCGCGTCCTGTAGGCCTCTGAAGATCCTCAGTATGTCACTGCCTACTTCAATTCCACCGCCGAGAGATGGTTCAAATGGCTCTGAGCACTATGGGGCTTAACATCTTAGGTCATCAGTCCCCTAGAACTTAGAACTACTTAAACCTAACTAACCTAAGGACATCACACACATCCATGCCCCCGGCAGGATTCGAACCTGCGACCGTAGCAGTCCCGCGGTTCCGGACTGTATCGCCTAGAACCGCAAGACCACCGCGGCCGGCCCGCCGAGAGATCGCGACCGTCATGTTGTATGCTACATTTCTTACGAAAAAGAAAAAAAAATCTACTTTTGTCGCTACATGGCACTACTTTTGTATTCACCACCACCCTCTGGTGACTGAAGTAGACTTTCTTGTTATCGCGTTGAACTAGTCAGTTGGTCTGCCATGAGAGCTTTGTTCGTTACGTACTTCCTCTATGTATCTGATCACGGTGTGTATTTCAGCTGTTAATTTTGGACGATACTTTCAGCTTCAAACTCCTGCATGTTTTCTGTATCGTTACATTTTCTGTTACTTGCTATGTATTTCTGGTTCTCAGACAATCTGTAGATGGATTTTACCTGAAACATGTCAAAAGTAGTTGGTTTATCAGCTGGTAGCTTCTTATTTAGTTGTACAGTGCTCTTACTGATTTATAATATATGCCAATGAAACTAGTCAAGTGTGGTTATAAAGTGTGGTACTTAGCTGGTGCAAAGATTGGGTTCATTATAAACTTAGACATCGAAACTGGAAAAAAAGACGAAGATCATAGGTCTGAATTTTCTTTGGGTGAAGACTTCGTGCTTACACGAACAACAGCAGTGGTAGGAGGGAAAAGGCCGGTGGCACTTGGTAATTATTTTACAGCATATCGAATAATGAAACAGCCACAGTCTCGTGAACTTTGTAGCACTGGAATTGTTTGCTCAAGCAGGAAGTATTACACAGATATGCTGCAAGAATTCAGAACTTAGCAACAGAGAATTTGAATCCGTTGCAGCGGTGTACGTGTGTGTACATTACCAAATTACCACAGTTCCAAAAACATAACAACGGTTTTGAGAAGTAATAAAGATAGTAGCGGAAGTGAGGAGGAGGAGGAGGAGATTAGTGTTTAACGTCCTGTCGACAACGAGGTCATTAGAGACGGAGCGCAAGCTCGGATTACGGAAGGATGTGGAAGGAAATCGGCCGTGCCCTTTCAAAGGAACCATCCCGGCATTCGCCTGAAACGATTTAGGGAAATCACGGAAAACCTAAATCAGGATGGCCGGAGACGGGATTGAACCGTCGTCCTCCCGAATGCGAGAGTAGCGGAAATGAAGAGAGGTAATAAAGATAGTAGCGGAAGTGAAATGTTCTGCCCTTTGGCTATGGCAGCATATAATAAAATAATCCGGAGTTGACAGATTTGATCACCTGCGAGAACGGTACCATGAAGGTCGTCGTTCACTGAAGTGGTGGCACAGGCTGTTTTCCTTGCTACTAGATTTGGCAGTAATAGTCAATTCCTACATTATGTAGAAGCTTCAAAAGACAGAAAGCATACAAGCTAACATTTCCGTTACACCTGACAGGGATTTGTCTCTGATTTCTCAAGTCGTAAGCGACAAGTTAGGCCTTTGCATTTTCTAACACCGAAAAGACGCGTCTCTGGAGTTCTAGATGAAGTTCGTCTGCAGAAAGTTGGGTCTCAATTGCCCACAAAAGCTGCAACAAACAGAAGATTCCACGAATGAAGCACAAAGAACAAAGACAAGAGAACAAAAGCAGTGTATAGGAGCTGTCTTGTACCTTAGCGAACTCAAAAGATAACAGGAATTAATACTTATAAAAATGAGATATTGAAGGTGTTTTTGTATTTCAAAACAAACAATAATTTCTTTTTATATCTCTGGATGAGTTACTCCAGAGTTCAGTAAGAACAATAATCCCACAAATTGTTTTTTACTTATAAGTTAACCCTCAGTTACAAGATTCAAACTATAGTTCTTTGAGTGGTTTCTTAGTCCAATGAAGTACTCATAAAACTTCCAGAACTTGGCAGGACTTCGCAGTTGGCGTCTTGTCTCTCGTCAGGCTGTTGGGACTGCACACGACTTCGTTCAAGCCCTCAGTGTAGTCCACCCACGTCTTGTGTAGTTATCTTTAATGAATGACTGTAATTGCTTGACTTAACTGTTGGCCCTCAGGATTTCAGTTCCAAAACTTCCTCGAGTATCTGACTCCAGTACAGTATCACAGGAGGCATTATCCTCTAAACTTTCAGCGTTAATCTACAATAGACCGCTTGCAGCGCCTAAACGTAACGCAAAAATTTTCCAATCAGAATCAGAGAGAGACGGGCGGGCGGGGGGGGGGGGGGGGAGGGAGAGATGGAGGGAGAGAGAGAGAGAGAGAGAGGACAATATTCATGTGTTTTTTGGAGCTAGTTGTCCTATTGATTAATCAAGTTTTCGCTTGAAGAACTTCCAGCGTAGCTTTCATTTAAAAGCCATTCTCGGAGCCACGGTTCCTAGCAACTGTGCATTATGAAAGCTTCTTGCTTTTATCGTAGAAATGAACAACACTCTATTTTTATTCATATTTACCAGCCCGAGAGATGAGAATACCGAGGCTTTCATCGCTGAGTAGGCTAAGCACAACGACAGGCCAGCTTTAAGACATTGCTCGCTTCGTTCCGCCTCCCATCAGTAAAACCTAACGGCGCTGCATCAGATCTCATCCACTATTCATTTTGGACAAAAATATTCCAGGCGGGAGACTGCGTCAAGCGGCTTCATTAAGGTTTCGGGACCAGGCTTCTTTGTAACAAGAGAGGGGGTACAGTAGAAAATTTCCAGCTGCAGTGCAAAAGTTAAAGTTGAATGAGAGTTCAAGTTGCACCGTTGAACGGTTAACGCCACTAAAATAATTAAAGTCTCTAGCGAGAAACTTTTTCGGTAAAACTTTTGGTGTGGAATATGCATCTAGAAGCGTCTAGAACAGGCTGTATGAAAATATCCCTGGTGAAGAGGGTCGTTTCGCAGAAGATGCGGGCGTAAGAAACAATATTTCATGAACAATATCGCGAAAGAGTATGTATGCACATAAAACTTTACCCTTGTTGCATGTGCCGTGTGGTTTATTACTTGGTCCGGCAATATTTGATACACTATTGTTGTTAATCTCTGTCCCTTATAATGCAAGTTTCTTAGTTCTGACTTTGTAACGAAACCAAAAAACGCCATAGCTGACGGTTAGTGTCTAAGACCTTTTTGATACATTAGTGACCGAGTTCCTCAAATCGAAGGTAGCTTTAATCTGTCTTGGGTCTTTTTGAAAAGTGTCTCTCTTCTTTAGACTCATCCTTCGGTAGAATGAGGTTTTGTTTTTAGTAATATATATTAAATGCAGTATCAGAGTTACAAAAACACTCGGGCAACATCTAACACGATCATATGATTACGAAAAGAGAGAACACTGTACCATTTAAAAATTTAAGTTTTTGTAATTTTTTTAGGATACTTAGACTCTTTTTATCAGACTGGATCCTGACTGCATCACCAAAAACTGAGTGTAATAATGAAAAGTTGAAAATTCCCTAGTGTTAGCTGAAATCGTTCCAAGCTGTCTTTAGGGAGTGAAAACAGACAGTTGTCTTACATGTGATGTAGTTTTAACTCAGAGTTGGAACCACATAAATGGTAGACGAAGTGATAGTTGTGAAGTACACTAAGCAGCCAGAACATTATGGCCACCGACCTACTATCAATATAAACCCGTCCGGGTGATAGCAGCGTCACCTGGAGAGGAATGACTGGTAGTCTCGCTCTCGCTCTCGCTCTCTCGCGCTCTCGCGCTCTCGCGCTCTCGCGCTCTCGCGCTCTCGCTCTCTCGCTCTCTCTCTCTCACACACACACACACACACACACACACACACACACACACACACACACACGAGGTGCATGTAGTATCAGTGGGAGTGTTGTCCATGTACAGAATGGGGAATGCACGCGATCTATCTGAGTTTGACAAAAGTACAGATTATGAGTGTCCGGAGGTTCAGCCCGAGCATTTCGGAAACTGCACGACTTGTCGGGTGTTCGAGGAGTGCTGCGGTGAGTGTCTTTAACACGAGGTGAAACCAAGGTGGAACCACGTCCAGACGTCGTGGGCTGCCATCCGTCATTACATATGTCATACGTCATACGCTGGGCAGACTGGTTAAACAGGACAAGTGGCGAAGTTTGGCGGAATGCTGGGCAGAATACAAGTATGTTTGAACACATAGTGCACCGAACACTTCTAAGGATGGGTCTCTGCAGCCGACGACCCTCGCACATGCCAAAGTTGACACCGCACGTGACCATCGGCACTGGACGTTGACGCAGTGGCAGAGCGTTGCACGTCTGATAAATCCCGATTCCTTCTTCATCACTCCGAAGGGAGGGTACGAACTCGTGGGATTCAGCTCCTTGACACCTGTACTTGCGGGAGGGAGACAAACTGGTGGCGGCTTCATTATGTCCTGGGGAACATCCACCTGGGCACCCAGTGGTCTACATCTACATCTACATTTATACTCCGCAAGCCACCCAACGGTGTGTGGCGGAGGGCACTTTACGTGCCACTGTCATTACCTCCCTTTCCTGTTCCAGTCGCGTATGGTTCGCGGGAAGAACGACTGCCGGAAAGCCTCCGTGCGCCCTCGAATCTCTCTAATTTTACATTAGTGATCTCTTCGGGAGGTATAAGTAGGGGGAAGCAATATATTCGATACCTCATCCAGAAGCGCACCCTCTCGAAACCTGAACAGCAAGCTACACCGCGATGCAGAACGCCTCTCTTGCAGAGTCTGCCACTTGAGTTTGCTAAACATCTCCGTAACGCTATCACGCTTACCAAATAACCCTGTGACGAAACGCGCCGCTCTTCTTTGGATCTTCTCTATCTCCTCCGTCAACCCGACCTGGTACGGATCCCACACTGATGAGCAATACTCAAGTATAGGTCGAACGAGTGTTTTGTAAGCCACCTTCTTTGTTGATGGACTACATTTTCTAAGGACTCTCCCAATGAATCTCAACCTGGTACCCGCCTTACCAACAATTAATTTTATATGATCATTCCACTTCAAATCGTTCCGCACGCATACTCCCAGATATTTTACAGAAGTAACTGCTACCAGTGTTTGTTCCGCTCTCTTATAATCATACAATAAAGGATCCTTCTTTCTACGTATTCGTAATACATTACATTTGTATATGTTAAGGGTCAGTTGCCACTCCCTGCACCAAGTGCCTATCCGCTGCATATCTTCCTGCATTTCGCTGCAATTTTCTAATGCTGCAACTTCTCTGTATACTACAGCATCATACGCGAAAAGCCACACTGGTCCAGCGGAGCTCGTTCGAGGCAGCACGAGGCCGAGGAGTATCGTACACCTGGTTGCAGACCACGTATACCCCTTCATGACGCTCATGTTTCCCAACGGCAGTGGCATTTCTCAACTAGATAATATGCCATGTCAGAATGCCAGGAGATGCAGTGGTTCGAGTTCCAATTGATGTGCCCCGTCCCCTCCCTCCCTGCGCCCAACTCGCCAGATATGGATCCGATCTGGGATGTGACTGAACGTGACGGCTCATCGCCCCTCTTCAGGGAATTTACGGGAATTGTGTGACTTGGGTGTAAAGATGTGGTGCCAACCCCATCCAGCGACTTATCCAGGCCTCAGTGCTTCCGTACTAGGACGCGCAACCGCTGTTTACCGTGCCAAGTATGGACATACCGGCTATTAGGTAGCTGGCCATAATGTTCTGGCTAGTCAGTGTGTATACGTGAATGTTCGTGATAGGACACAGAGGAACGTTTAGTCCCGAAAGTACAATTCCATTGCGACACAGACGTGAGGAAAAGACCACAGTACATGACTGCTGATGATGCTTCGTCAATAAAAGAAATGAAACGCATATGGTTGACGAGTGAAGAACGTTTCATTTCATCACAGAGATGGACTTCAGAAACAACGAAGAAAATTTTAATGAAATTAGTGCCAAATAACCTAAATTAGATATACAAACCGAAGTTAATAGTTGGTCTGAAAAACACTAAAAATCTTTGCCACTGATAAAAAAAATAAGCTCTCGTTCTTAGAACATAAGCAATGTTGATACGTGCAAATATACAGAGTGAATCCATGATGTTACAAACTATCAGGGATGATGGACAAGGGTAAATGAAGAAGCAGAAGGGTAAATGGATCAATTTGACGTATAGGACCCTGGTCGGAAACGATCGAGTCGAAAGTTATAAGTAAAAATCTACTCAAATTCTGCCTTTGGAAGGGAGGAGAGGTGGTGGCGAGGAGGGTGCGGGGGCCGGGGGGGGGGAGTTATTTTTTATTGACTGGAAATGTTCCTCAGAGAATCTACTTTCAGGATTCATTCATTTAAAGCGTGCCATAGATGTTAAAATACGTTAAAACCGCGATTTACTGCATGGGGGTTTCGTTCATCAGTGCGCTCGAATGCAACCGATGTTCGTAATACTGTAATACTTACCGACAGAATAAGGGTCCTGTTAGTTTCGGATAGTGTCAAGTAAAATACTGTTCTCAGCAACATTTCTCGTCGTTACATGATTCGTTTTCGATTGTACGTAGTAAAACGTAATCGCTTGAAAATAACGATAGGAAAATTTGAAAAGTAATCCCAATAGACTAAAAACGCGTCGATTGGTAACCGAAAGTCAGTAAATCGATATAATTTCTTCAAAATGAGAGTGTTTAGACATCATCGAAAAAAAGGCCAACTATAGGATGTTGGCATTGGTGACTAAGGATTTGTTCAATATTAATATTAAAAAACACAAGTTGAAAGTTCAAACGCTTGTTTTATTTTCTTCAAAACATCATTTTTCAACTTGACGGGAGTTATAACTCATGAAATATGCATGCAATCACATTATATCTTTTTTTTAATTGGTGAGTAGGCGTTGTTTTTCCGTAGTGCCTATGATTTTTGGAATAGGTTTCAATCTTCAATTTGGTGGACGTTTTTATAATGGCACTTTTGTCGAAAAAATTGACTTTTGTTTCAGGGTGCCTCCATTTTGTTTAAACTAATTTTTGAAAATATCCCTAAGTATTACGTTAGAGAATATCATTTGTTTCAAAATAGTTTTTGAAATTTTATTCTAGGTTGAAAATTATGGTGTTCAGAGCTCCCACCAACAGCCCTCGCACACCGCGAAGACTTTTCGTCGATGTCGTGCAGTCTCCTCTAGAGGGGAAACGTTTTCCTAAAAAAATAGATAATACAATATTAAAGGTGTTGGTGCAATATATGCCTAAAGTCAGTTTCGTTATTTTATGAAAAAAAAGCATGAATATTGGTTCCAAAATCGAGCGTCACCCTTAACTTCCCAGATAGTCAAACTTAGGACGCCAACTTCTGAACCCCTTCGCGATGTACAAAATTGCCGCTGAATACTTCAGGGTATCCTCAAATAATTCTCCTTGTTGATAGACCAGCAACGGCGCACGTAACTTAATCTTAGAGGGACCGAAAACCCTAAGTCTACGGTATGGTAATAACGAGTTCCATTTGCCTATACAAATTTCACAAGCTCCTACATTTACAACAGCTGTTCAAAATGGTGTCCCCTGGTGTTAATGCAGGCATGGCATCGTCACGCAAAGTTCTGTCTTACCCTTTCTGTTATGTCCAGTATTGTCAGAATAGTGTCGCAGGAAACGTGAATTTTCTCCAGGAGATGTGGGGTCCCATCATGCTGGAACGAAATCTGTTGACGAATAACAAGTGGGATATGTTCTGCAAACATGGGTATTATGTCTCTGATAAACACTTCACATGGATTCCACTGTCAGAGGTGTCAGAATGATTTTCCGTTACAATTTTCGACTCTGTTGTTTCTAAACCATGATCCGTTACCTCAAAATCGTACATTTACTCTTCTCCTTTATGCCTCAAAATTTGTAACCATCACAGAATCACCGTGAATATGTATAAGGACTCGCAAACACCTATTAGTTCCTGTTTAGGTATGTATCTGTAACGTCTGACAAGGGTTTCACGTTTTTCTGGATCAAAGTGCTGAATCGACTGACGCAGAATGTGTGTCTCACACCGTGTACTTCTGACCCATGTAATCTTCTTTTTTGTGTAAAAATCTAAGAACAGCTGTCAGTGTAGTATCGTGCATGGCATTTTGCAACTAGACGTGTTTCAGTGTGGCATTAGGCCACGTCAAATCGATACGACGTTGCTGAATTCATCGAGTCTCCCGATACCGAGCGAGCGCATCGGTAAGACACTGGACTCGCTTTTGGGAGGAAGGCAGTTCAGAGCCCCGTCTGAGAATCCAGATTTATGTTTTCCGTGACGCCTCTGAATATTTTCATGCAAATGACAGGCTGGCTCGATTTTCTCCCCGAATCCCAGCATGTACTCCGTCTGTAATAACCTCATGGTCGACGAGACATTAACTCCTAAACTCGTTAATTTTCGGTCCCGTGCGCGAGTCTTTTGTCTTCTCTATGAGCTACATGACTCGGTCAGTTTGAGCGAAGATCTTACACTGGGACACAGTACAAAATTAGGTAAATTATAGAAACATATCGATTTCTGTTACTGTAATTGTCCTTTAAAGTAATTTATTTTATCATTTTGTTCTTGTTTTTATATACCGTGGAATTCCTGCAGGTTTTTTTGGTGGCCTAATGCTCCGCAGACGTAATAAGAGAACAAAGAGAACACAACCGCATTGTGCGCTCACGTAACATAACTCTGTACGGGATTTTTTTGGTCGATGCATCGCAAACAATATGGAAACTGTGGTTTTACATTTATTTTTGGTTTCAACGGTAAAACTGCGAAGCAGTGGTGTGATTTTGGCATCGTCAAAACGAAAAGGGACCGATGTTGGAACAGGTTATCAGAGTGGCGCTTCGACGAGTGACAGGCGCAGTAAGCTGATGCGTGGGCGTACAAGTAATTCCTGCTGTCAGAAGCATTACAGGTCCATTTCGACTGCAAGAGCAAACTTTCGGAAATCGCGCCCGTTTGCTGGATTCTCTCTACTCGGTATTTGTTCAAATATTTTCGTACGCATGAAAATGTCATGAGGTCGTAGTGATATTTGTCAAACTACTGCAGGGCAGTAGCTAAACAAATGGAAAGAAAAAGAAAAACTCCAAATAGAACACATGTCCATTACATCGGAAGCGAAACCCAAAAAAAATTTAATCAGAAGCATTAAATCGGAAAAGCTGTCACATAACGATTCAAATGAGCTAGAAACAGACGTAAAACATTTTACAAAAGAGTTATGTTTGAAATTTAAAAACGCTGTTACGTCGCGTACGATATATCTGATAGATGTCAGTAAAAGCACAGTTTTGTATCGGTTGTTTATATCTGAACTAATGGGCACTGGACTGTTTGGCAGACACGTACTCTTGAAGCAAAGGCATCAGAACAATATACGCGGACAAGAAGATTGTTACCGTTTGACTATAAAACGTGATCGGCAGTACTGGGTAGGTTGCGCATGCGCGTAAGCTGAGATGTGCCCACTACATACATATCACGTTCTTGCTAGCAGTTAAGATTATATTCTTATCTATCAGTTTCTTAATAATTGCGTTACAGACAAACAGCTCTGCATTATAATGTCCTTTTCTTAGTTTTGTAGGTTTCACTATTTGACTGTAAACAATTGTCTTTCGCACGTTTATCTAACCTTTCTCTAAAAGACATAACTTGGAAGTTAAATTTGTGTACGCAGGATGATGCTGCTAAAGGTCACACTAACATTATTAAATCACCCCCAGAAAATGACAAGCCAATACGTTGACGGCAGTATTTAGGAACTTTATCCAGAGGCTACTCAGTGGACAAGAGTCGTGTCTTAATGTCATGCCCAACATAAGGATCGTCTCGACAAAAGCGTGAATATTAAAAAAATCTTCACTTTGCTGTTACTGAATAGTACACACAATCTCTAAAAATCTGAAACCTGAAATTATTGAGTGATTTAACAAACGCTTCGGTGCTCCACCCACTCTGAGTGCCAAAATACATGTGAGACTAATAGGCATTGGATGTGGCAGCTTTAGTGGAAGTGCCATTACACGATGATTCCACGGTGAATCACACTGCAATGTGAATTAAAGAAGGAGAATGAAAATGATAATTCAAAATATCTGTAGCGAATTGTTCAAATCACAGATTTCTGTAAGTTGTCACTTGATTTTTGTCTCAATGACACCATAAACTTTTAGGCTGTGAACTTTCAGACTCGTAGAGTAATATCTAACTTGACTTGTAGTGGTATTCATACTAAGGATTCTCGATCCCCTGTTTCATTACATGAACTTTTGTGTACGTTGTACAGAGTACATTGAAAAAGCAGTTTCTGTTCTGTGTTATATTCCATTACTTTTCGAAATCGGGTTAATAAGTCATGGCTGAACAATACTAACACGAGTTATCTACTGAAAGGAGTCTACTGGGGCACATTTGTATGTGGCGTCCGAATGTGATTTTATAAACAATGTAGGTCTTTGATAGGCTTTATATCGCTGACTCAGATCCAGAGATGCTGCTTCTGGTCTGAGATTAATGTAGTGTTGGAGTAAGAGAGCGCTGGGCGCATGTGGTGTGCTGTGTGAAGCCACCAAGTGTTATATTAATGTAGGTATGGCAGTATTGTTGAACTTGGAAGCAGAAGTCTTCATGCAAGCAAGGTAAAGATGTTAAATAATTATGGTTTTTGTTTTTGCTAGCGCGTTAGTATAGGTGAGTTGGCTGATTTTTAACTGTTGAGTAACCCCAGAATGTACGCAAAGATAAGAAGGTTTAGTTAGATATTTAACTTTTTTAATGCTTCTAAGATTTGTTAACAGAGCTATATCTAACTTGATGATTTGCATTTATGTTGGATTAGTGAATTCAGATAATAATTGGTGTTTAAATCTCATTATTTGTGAATCAATTGTAAGTAATATAACTTCAGTTGTCAAATATTTTTGAAAAGCCGAACTTAACTTGCTATATTATTTTGCAAAAGTGTTAGTAATTCACTATAATCAGTGCCGCCTCGCAGTTGGATTTTGTTAAGTGTTCTCGTTTATCAGCCAAAAGAATTTCATGTGCATTCCAAAGTATTATCGCCAGCATTTTATGCGAGATCAGAATATATCGCGTTTCACCGTTGCTGCTTTAGAGGTAAGACAGTTTAATGTATTTGTTATGTACACAGGGACCAAAGCTATTAGTTTTGAACAGGGCCGTAGGATTCACTTGCCTAAGGTGCAGTACGTGATTTGAAGTGACTGTATTTCTTTATTGGTACTGGGAGTTGCATTGCCCAATCATTCGTATAAAGTTTTGCTAACAATAACACAGAGTAAGCACACCACTTGCAGTTACAACACGCTACACGATAATACGAGTTTTATATCCATTCCACGGTTCATGCAATCATTTAACGTAATCGTAAAGATATCATTTTAAAAGAACGGTACACTTGGAGACAGCTCTGCCAGTCGTTCTCTTTGTGGAATCTTTTGGTATTAATATAGTTAGGTATATATATTTTGTTCTCTCGACCACTCTGTAGCATTAATAGTAATTAGATATTTTTTGGCACAACGCAATTTACTAACTTGTGCAAAATTCCTCCCACAGTTCATCGACATTCTTATACTCTGCCTTGTTTTTTTTTCCATTGAGTTGAGTGTTGAATTTTTGTCTTTGGATTTGTACTCTGTATCTGATAGATGCCTCGCAAAAGTGTCACGGTTCCGGCGCGTAATCTGACAATTGGGCTATCATTGACGACAATACTGAGGATGACAGTAACCACCCTACGATGGAACAGTTGCGAAGCACCACAGAAAAGTGAGTTTCGCTTCTCAGAGTAATGTACAGTTTCCTGACAGCTCACGGTCCATACATTCATTTAAGGTGATCCCAAATACACCATTTTAAAAGAACGTTACACTACCTAAGAACGGAACGACAGCTAGTAGCTGGGGATGATTAGTTTCGAATACGGAGAAATGTAGAAATATGGGAGACAATGCTGAACGCACAACTTAAAAGACAGTGTGTAGAAGCACATACACACGTTCTTTGCGTTTATCCTCGTAGACTACGTAGACTACGGGTTAAATGTATTATTTGGAAAGGGAAAGTAACAAGCGCAATTCGACATTCATTCAGTTCTTACCAGAGTGCAGATAACCATTGTCGCTAGCAGGACTGAAAAATGGGATGTACTGACTCTCGGTCATATTAATCGGACTTTCGGCTCATGGGATCGTTTTTCCAGTTTCACAGGTAACGTATTTTTTATCATTAATTGAAATTTCTCACATTCAGAGACAAGCAGGGGCGATCCGTAATTGCTATGTTGTTATAAGTTCTGCTCTATTATGACTGTATCACACGCACCATGTTGCATTCTAGTGAATAAATGTCCTGCATAATATCTACTAGAACGTCGACATGGTAAATGTGATAGAGTCATAATGGACCAGAACGTGTAAAAACAGGTTTCTTTTAAGATCAGAAGATGACAGTTTTAATTGATAAAATCAGTAATCAGGATTAAATGGTACTAAAAGTGATCTTGGGTATTCAATTTTCTCCAGATTTTATAATTAAACTATTCGAATCCTGACGTATTAGTAAAAAGTGTGTACAGAGTAAAATATTGATTCCAATTACTTATCATGTTAGGTTCTTATGGAATTTTAACTAAAAGCTCAGAGAAATAGAACAGCATATGAATATATTTTAATATCAGACGATTTTAGCTTTTAGAAGCATTATGAAATATTTGACACAAAATGGCGTACCAGAACTTCCGTGAGACTCTGTGACATCCTGTCTGTCGTACTGATGACGAGCAAACACGTGCAACGAACAAAGCTTACGAGAAACTCTTGACAGCATACACTTCGTTTCTGCACCCGCTTTTGAGATAGTCCCCGCAATATCTACACGTCGCCAGGGAGAGGGCTCGTGACATGTTTCGCCGTATGTGCTGCACAGTCAAAACCCGCTCACGTATCCTATTTGACAGTATGCTATCGCCAGATGTTTAAAAAATGTAACAAGTAAATTAGGCCTAGAAAGATATGGATTGTTTTGTGATCACTGGGAGCGTTACGGAAGCAGTAAGAGATTGGATGTTACATACAGCGAAAACTGGATATCAGTGTCACGTGAGGTGAATAGATGATAATGGGGAAAAAGTGGATAACTGAAAATAAAATTTGCATATCGGATTTTTGAAATGCAGGTCTTTTGATTTGACGGAACTTGGGCGACCTGGGTGTCGACGAAGATGAAATGATGATGAGGACAATCCGCACCTTTTAAACACACATACCACTAAATGTATCAACGAAACAGTACCATGGTACCACAAATAGTTAAGGAGATACGACATTTTAAACATGGAGATGAGTGAAAATCTGCAGCATTATGCATGGCGTTTGAATTTATTATTTCTGTACTACTAACTCTACTTGCAACATATTTTGCAGACAATATCCACACATGCCACTGAATGTACCTACAAAATTATATCATTGTATAATACACGGATCAGGAGATATGACGTCATAAACATTGAAATGCGTGAAAAAATGCCGCATAATGTATGGAGTTTTAATATATTTATTCTTTACTACCAAGACACTCCCACAGTTTAGTCGACTTAGGAAATGGCTGACATCTGACAGCGCTCGTGACAACTTTCAACAGTGAAACGCAAACTGCTATAGGCGAAAACAGTAGCAGTCTCTAGAGCTATGAAGAGACGTTACCATAGAAATGTTTACAAAATCGTGTTGTAGATAAGCGAAGCAGCTGAGCCCAGCGTACGACTGCACGTTTCTGATACAAAATGGTCAAAATGAATACGAGGACATTGCCGGGTTTGTCAACTGGGGTCAAAGCTAGTACCAAATAAATATTAGAAAAAAATTATTGATGAATTTTAATACTGCTGCTATTTTGTAAGATGTTTGGCATTAAAATACCGAAAAAATTGTAAAACGTAGCCCCAGTCTTCCCTGTTTTTTCAGAGGACAAACTTGCTGACGGTAGAAATAAAAGGACACAATGGAAGCACATTGGTAGGTTCCTTTACTCGTTCGTTTTATCAAGTATGTGTGCAACGGTATGAAGACATGCGCTATCAACAAGTAGACAGTTCATTAAGCGATTACGTCGGACACCTTGGTATTTCTACGGGATGAATTTCAACTTCATTTTGATTACACGCACGCTAATACCTTAGAACTTACGAGACACACACTTCGAATGCAAGTGAATGAACGTCACAAAGCATACGCATTACTGTTCACATTATTCGTCTCAAGTTTCGTAGCCTTAGCTACTAGAAAGTAATAAAGGTTAACAAACATATTTACTCGACTTTTTCCTTTTCATTTTCACTTAGGGTTTTCGTTACTTTCCTGTATTTTCACTTGGCGGTTGTCTTCTTCGGCGCCCTTTCTTCCATAATGTGCGCTGAACGCTGTGCTCCGGAATACCTGTGTCTGCACCAGCTCTGTACTCGGTCACCAGATCTGCAGATCTGCCACAGATCGCCGCCTTTTCTGCTCCATAGAGCAGGCAAGCCTCGGACCTCCACAATCTGTGGTGGGCCGCGGACGTCCAACACCTTTTCTCCTACTCTTGACTTCAACGTCCTTCAGCTACTTTCCACAGACGCTCACGCCAGTAAGACGTGAACGCCCAGCCAGCTTTGCCATTTCCAAGATCGGCGGTAGTAGTTTTAGCCTGTTGTAGGCTTCCTTTTTAGCTGGTGAATAGGAGCGATTCCGTGTTAGTATTTGTTCGTGTGTTAATCGAAGGTATTGTAGTGTTGTAGTTACATGGACTGGATGGTTTCGGTTTCAGGTAACTGTTTCTGGGACAGAATGGTTGGGTTTCTGCAGGATTGAAAGAGAAGTACCACTGCTTGCGCCGGGAGATGAAGTTGTGGATACGGGGTTGGAAGACTCATTGGGATGAATGGAGGCTCGGATGCACAGCAAGGAAGGTGGTGTCGTCAACGCACTGGAGTAGGTATTCAGTAGTGGTTGATCTCTAGACGTCGCACCAATAATAATCTCCGTGTCCTGTTTTTTGTGGTGAGCAGAGGTACGCGTACGGGACCAAGGCTTGTCTCAAGAGACGTAAGAAGGCATGTGGATAAAGAGCTGATGACGACACAGTGTGGAATTCAACCTTCCACTACACGTCAGAGCGTGAAATAAAAGATCTGGCGTATCAGACTTTTGCTTCGTGAAATGGAACGTGAGATGTTACATGGTTTTTCGTCATAAGGGAAACATAGAAGACGGTATATTATATTCGTCAGACATGGTATTTGATGGATTCTTTTCGACACAGATTATGTGAAGTGAATACGAGCTGTTTGAAAGCATCATAAAATTGTGGATTCCTCGAAAAAGCGTCGTTTTAGCTACGATTTGTTATAATAAAATGCAAGGAAACTACTTACCGGTAAGTAAAGGCATTGAAGGTTTTAGTGTTATGACTTGCGTGCTACGAAAGTATACCGTTTCAATGCTACAGCACAATGATGATCTATCAAAAGCGCATCTCAGTGGTACAACTAGCATACTAAATATCAAATGATGACAGTTGCATATACAGTCTTTACGCAGAGTTTGTAATATGCTGAAATCTTGTTGGTATGTAGAGTCCGTAGCGCAGCGTATGCAATCCAATTTTTTTCATCTTTCTTTTTCTAAAGGATTTTGAGTCTGTCTCATTCATTTTATAGACGCACTATCTCAAAAGTCGGCGTTGTTTAATATAAATCATGTATTTCCTGGAGTTCTTGTTGCAAAGCCCAACAACTGGAACATTTCCCCAGTGGCCAGGAATCTTGACGTGATTGACAGTCTATGTCTGAAAGTAAACACAAGTTACAAAAAAAAAAAAAAAAAAAAAAAAAGTCTCTGAGCACTATGGGACTTAACATCTGTGGTCATCAGTCCCCTAGAACTTAGAACAACTTAAACCTAACCAACCTAAGGACATCACACACATCCATGCCTAAGGCAGGATTCGAACTTGCGACCGTAGCGGTCGCGCCGTTCCAGACTGTAGCGCCTAGAACCGCTCGGCCACGAAATTTTCTGTAAAGTATCTAAAGTATATATATCCCTATCTCTGGGTTGTGGACTAACTCGTGTATCTTGTCGGTAAATATCTTTTCCAGTGATGGTGGGAAAAATTACGAAATGAATCTCGATCTTGAAATCTGTGTGATGAAATACATTATTTCAATCAATGCAACATCGACAATATGGATTTATGCATGTGCAAACTGAAATTAGACACTATACTTCAACTGTATCAATTTTAAACCGAAAATCTGATGAAAATTCAATTGCGTTAATGAATAACTTCTGATTCTACGTACCTCATATCGTTGTAGAGCATTATGTGTTGTTCTTCCGTCAGCAAGTTGCTGTTGAAAACATCGAAAAGTCCAAAATCTTTTTTACCGTTTTCTCCGCTCTTCTTCGACAATTGCTAACAGAGTTAAAGCACCTATTTACGCGCGTCCATTTTCGAACAGAAACTGGATGGTTTGCGAGCTAAATAAAGTCGGTAACGTCCGCTGGGCAGCGCTGGGAGCGCAATTGCGTTAACCAGCTCGCCTCGTGTGTCCACGGCTCTCTCTCTCTCTCTCTCTCGTGAGGCCGGATCTCGCGTTCGCGTCCACGTCAACGTTAGCTTCTCGTCACGTGTGAGGACGGATTAAGTCGTAGCGACGTGTTGCATCTGGTGTGTATGAGTGTACATTAGTCGTCGTCGTTCTGCAGCACTGAATGTGTAAGTGATTCGCTGCACTGTGGCGTTTCTGTTTGTTACTGTAACTATCGATTGTCTAAGATACTGATCATCAAACGGTAGACCACGAGCTGCTAGTAGCTCACAGTGTTGTTTTCGGTAGATTGGAGTAACGCTTAGGTTTACGAACCTGGATTGGTCCGCTGAGATCAGATGAGGCTCACGAGAATAAATATTGTTTGCCAGGTAAGGATACTACATTGTCAACCTTACAGCTGTTTGTACACGCGTGAAGTTGGGCACGTTATGTTTTTGTCGGTCAGAAACTGTCTGGAAAGCTTGTAAGTGTGTAATAGGATAGGCTGTGCTGAAAAATAATTTTTAAGAAAAACATTACACACATTACACCGTTTCCGAGCTAATTGAAGTTTTTCAGGCCGCTGCGCGCGAAAATTCAACCATCCACCCAGAGACGGTGACACCAAACGTGTTCTCCGTTTGGTTTCCTAAAGCCGAAGTAGAGAGCGATACAGTAACTGGACGTGGGAAGGTAGTAAGGATCGCACCTGGACCAAAGGCTGAGCAGTCTTCTGCGCTATCATATATGCTATGAGAACAACTGAGACTAATTGAATCTGGCAGGCTGCTTGAAACTGCGCGTACAACGGTCTGATTGGCTGCAAGGCATCGAATTTTTTTCTTAACAACTATTACTCAGCACACTCTACCCCGCTACACCCTTACAAGTTTTTCATGTTATTTCTGACAACCCTGTATATCAGACATTTGCTAACGTGGGTTGACTTAAGAATTGGTACTAAGCTAGATTGTTCTAATGATGGCGTGCTCAAGCAAAAAGCAAAAAACTTATCACTTTCATCGGAATGGAAAACCGATTACTTTTTTATCAAGGTGAAGGACAAACTGGCGGTTTTTTTTTGTGCTGTTCAACTGTATCAATTGGGAAGAAGGGGAACGTCAAGCGTCACTTCAAAATCGTTCACTTGGGGATTGGAAAAGGTTTCCCATTGGATACTGCTCTCAGTTAAGGCAGTTAAAATCCAAACTTAACGCTCAGCTGTCATCTTTTTTAAAACCATTACACACTGACAGATCATCAACTCAGGCGTCATTCTATGTTTCAAAAATTATTGCACAGAATAGGAAACCTTACGAAGATAGTGAGTTAATCAGAAGTGAATTTTTGCAAGATGTAGAATCATTATTAATAATTTCAAAAATATAACTGAGGTAACGTTATTAAATCTGCACCGTTTCCGAGCTAATTGAAGTTTTTCAGGCCGCTGCGCGCGAAAATTCAAGCATCCACCCAGAGACGGTGACACCAAACGTGTTCTCCGTTTGGTTTCTCCGTTTGCTTTCTGCAAATACAGTAATAAGAAGGGTTGAGGTTATGAGCTCTGACCTTACTTCACGACTTAAAACTGTTAGCTGCAGCTATTTTTTGCCTACAACTTGCCGAGTCCACTGATATAGCTGATGCATCTCAGTTGGCCGTTTTTGTAAGAATTACTTTTGATAATTACGAAATGAGAGAGGAGCTGGTAAAAATTATACCAACAACAGGACGTTCTGCAGGACAGCACACATTTTCAACAGTTAAATATCTTGTCAACTCTGAAAATATCCCAGTAAAGAAGTTGATGTGCTTAGTAACTGATGAGCTCATGCGGCAGTAGGTGGACAGAAGGGATTCATAGCCTTGTGTCGTAAAGACTACCGAATTTCGAAATTTGTCTTACTGTTGTGAAATACACCAGCAGTCGCTGTGTGGAAAGTTTGTAAGTATGAACAATGCAATGAAAACAGCCATAAGAGTACTGAACAAGGTTAGCGCAAATGTAATTCAGAGACGTTGGTTCAGAGCACTGACTGATTAACAAGGTTGCCACTATGGTGAACTATTGTTTGACGAGGAAGTTCATTGACATAGCAGAGGCAGAGTTTTACAACGTTTTAAACCACTGATTCCTACATTACTAGAATTTTTGAAAGAACGAGGCGAATCCTTCCGTGAACTACACTCCTGGAAATTGAAATAAGAACACCGTGAATTCATTGTCCCAGGAAGGGGAAACTTTATTGACACATTCCTGGGGTCAGATACATCACATGATCACACTGACAGAACCACAGGCACATAGACACAGGCAACAGAGCATGCACAATGTCGGCACTAGTACAGTGTATATCCACCTTTCGCAGCAATGCAGGCTGCTATTCTCCCATGGAGACGATCGTAGAGATGCTGGATGTAGTCCTGTGGAACGGCTTGCCATGCCATTTCCACCTGGCGCCTCAGTTGGGCCAGCGTTCGTGCTGGACGTGCAGACCGCGTGAGACGACGCTTCATCCAGTCCCAAACATGCTCAATGGGGGACAGATCCGGAGATCTTGCTGGCCAGGGTAGTTGACTTACACCTTCTAGAGCACGTTGGGTGGCACGGGATACATGCGGACGTGCATTGTCCTGTTGGAACAGCAAGTTCCCTTGCCGGTCTAGGAATGGTAGAACGATGGATTCGATGACGGTTTGGATGTACCGTGCACTATTCAGTGTCCCCTCGACGATCACCAGTGGTGTACGGCCAGTGTAGGAGATCGCTCCCCACACCATGATGCCGGGTGTTGGCCCTGTGTGCCTCGGTCGTATGCAGTCCTGATTGTGGCGCTCACCTGCACGGCGCCAAACACGCATACGACCATCATTGGCACCAAGGCAGAAGCGACTCTCATCGCTGAAGACGACACGTCTCCATTCGTCCCTCCATTCACGCCTGTCTCGACACCACTGGAGGCGGGCTGCACGATGTTGGGGCGTGAGCGGAAGACGGCCTAACGGTGTGCGGGACCGTAGCCCAGCTTCATGGAGACGGTTGCGAATGGTCCTCGCCGATACCCCAGGAGCAACAGTGTCCCTAATTTGCTGGGAAATGGCGGTGCGGTCCCCTACGGCACTGCATAGGATCCTACGGTCTTGGCGTGCATCCGTGCGTCGCTGCGGTCCGGTCCCAGGTCGACGGGCACGTGCACCTTCCGCCGACCACTGGCGACAACATCGATGTACTGTGGAGACCTCACGCCCCACGTGTTGAGCAATTCGGCGGTACGTCCACCCGGCCTCCCGCATGCCCACTATACGCCCTCGCTCAAAGTCCGTCAACTGCACATACGGTTCACGTCCACGCTGTCACGGCATGCTACCAGTGTTAAAGACTGCGATGGTGCTCCGTATGCCACGGCAAACTGGCTGACACTGACGGCGGCGGTGCACAAATGCTGCGCAGCTAGCGCCATTCGACGGCCAACACCGCGGTTCCTGGTGTGTCCGCTGTGCCGTGCGTGTGATCATTGCTTGTACAGCCCTCTCGCAGTGTCCGGAGCAAGTATGGTGGGTCTGACACACCGGTGTCAATGTGTTCTTTTTTCCATTTCCAGGAGTGTAGATGACATGGCTTGGCTGTAGAATTTTTCTTTTGTCACACACATCAAGGGAAAGGTAAATATCCTTAACTTGCAGCTTCAGGGTAAGGACGAAGACATTGTCGAAACAGGTTCAGATGTTACTTCACTCTCATAAAAGCTGGAACTATAAGAAAAAATATCATCTAGGGTGCATACAAACACTTTGCCTTTTAGAAACCAACTCTTGACAAGGAAGGCTCTTTAGCGCTTCAACGTCGCAACAACAAGAATTACGTTGAAATTCTTTCAGATTTGAGAAGTCAATTAAGCGAAAACTTCCAAGAGCTCAGAAGTACGTCAGTTGAGGCTCATTTTGTCTGATGCTGAGAACTTATCCACTTGTGTCATGGAATATTTTGATTTTCAAGAACAGAGTACTGCAGTGGAATTGGAACTGATTGATTTTCAAAATGGTTTATCTTTGAAACAGGTTTTTTTAAACACTGAAAATATTTGACCTCTTGCTCCTAAAGAAATTTCTCAATTTTGGTCCAGGTAGGTCTCAAAATGAAGGCAATGTTCAGTTCTACATATCGGCATGAGGTTTCTTCTTCCAATAAGATATTTATAAAAAAAAAGTACAGAAAGACACTGACTGATGAACACTTTGCCAAATGCATCCGAATGGTAGCCATCACCTACTCTCTGACCACCAAAAAAACCTGGTGACAAAAAAGAGAAACATTCTTCTCACTAACGTTAATAAATCTGATAAAAAATCAGTTGTTATATTTGTAATTTATTACTACCTATACTTCAATTTCTTCCTTATTTACAATTCAATTTCATTTATTTATATACTGTTTAATTAAAATTACTTTCATGTTTACTAGAAATGTAGCTAAAAGGGCAATATACAAAAGTAAGATTTAAAAAAATCTTGTTTCGTTCCTAGTTTCTTTTAGTTACTAACAGTAGAATTTAAAAACGGTACGCTAGCTCAGAAGCTTCATAAGTTGGGCGACCACAGGTCCACTGCAACGTCTGTTATCAATACGTCTTTCCGCACGGCAGTGAACTCTGGACGTTAGTACTTGGAGTTTTATGTGAAACGATGTACTCGAGATACACCCCTAACATGGCGAAAATGGATCAGGATGCGGTCCAATGCGATGATACCGCTTGTGTAGTCGAAGCCGCTGTCGACTCTCATACGACGTGCAAATCAAGTGCTACGATGAATATTAGTCAATGATTACAGCAAAAGTAGGATGTCACTCCAACAAAACTATCTCTTATACAAATAAGTGAATATTTCATGCGTTACCATCTGCAGACAGTCTGCCAACCAGAGTCAGATGTTACAAGCAGATTCTCGCGTTAATAGTGTGACGGGTGGAGAGAAGTGCTTGGTTTCAGGACGGTTAATACACAAATATGCGTGTACAGTGTGATATGGCTCGTGGCTTCAGCAAGCTTTCACAGTTCGAATTACTTGCAAGATTAGAAAATTGAACGTTTAAAGAAAATAAAGGCTTCTGTTATTAGGTGACGATCAGTGAAAGAGAGATATCTCTTTACGAAGAGATCGTGGTCAAACAATCAAAAAGGGGCTAGAACTTCTCAGAGATTTAATGTCTTTGAACTTCTTTTCTGAACAAAAGATTCAGTCTTCCAGTAAGGACCCATCATTTCTGTTAATCTTCTCACAGTGACTGGGATTTAGGTATTCCAGCACAACAATTGTTAACGATATACTTTTCCTCAGATTAATATGACACAGTGAGAGAACGAAAACCGTAGCGTAAGACCTTGACAATACGCTAGTTATTTTTTTTCCGTTTGGTTTACCAGCTGTTGCGAAGTTGCTGCATTTTGAATAAACGTAAGAAGCGTAAGGACCGCCATTCGCATACTTGCTCGAGCTATACTACTTCAGGTTTTCAGTGGTTTTCCGTGAGCCAATACATGCGGGTGCTATCTTGGTTACATTAACACTTTTACAGCAAATAAACTTCGACTTATTTGTGAAACTGGTGTTTTGCCTTTACTGATCACGACGTGGACGAGTTGTTTTCGTAACTTCCTCCTCTTCATGTTTTTTAGAAGTCGTTTGTCGTATACGTAGTATAAATTTATGGCATTATATTTGTAACTTGGCACTGCTATATAATGATTTTATACTGGAGCTACGACGGGGCTCCCATTACAACAGGGTAAACAGACATGGTGCATTGCAGTATCTTTATGAGTATTATGGGTCGTATTGCAATTTAACTTTGTGGGTACATCACCCCCTCATTATCAGGGTGTGATGCTAGAAATGTAACCGGTGGTGTAGTCGATGGGCGTAGACCTGGGGCTTGCTGTAGGCACCAAAATGATGCATCGGTGGGTGCACCAATGTGGCGAAACTAGCAAGACACTCCCACGGAAGTTCTCCACGCCACTGTTGACGGCCTATCTTGAAACACAGCGACACATGGACACGAGGGCACTTCTACGCCAGGCTACGTCCAGTCAACGCTTAGCCCACAGCAATCAGCGAAAAGAGTACCGTGTCCGGCGACAACAGAGTTGGAGACAACCAGTTAGAATCTCCAAGTTAACCTACAAGTCCTTGCATGTATTTGTGAATTTTGTCCTTGAACAGTGCTGCGAGGAAGAGTTTCTATTGAACGAACACAGATACGAGAAAAAGTTCCTCCTGAACAGTGCTTCAAGTTATGTTACCAACGACCATCTGTTTCATCACAAGTGTTAGACTACGCTGAAGAACTTATAAAACAAAAGCATTCAGTTAGACTGTCAATATATTTCAATTCTCACATTTTATACTTGCAACAGTCATGTCATATATCACCTGTTTAAAACCAACTTCATTTGTGACAACCCGTCGCAACAAAATCTTGCTGCAGTAGTCACTATTACTTGCCAGGAGAAAAGAATATGGAGGCACAAGCTAAAAGATATGTTGTCCAATATGCAAAATTTATTCAGATATACTGGAAATTACGTGGTGCAGATGGGGAAAAATAGCTTAATGTAAATAGTAGTATGGTTCTTTGGAAGGGATACGGCTGATTTCCTTCCCCTGCCATGATCTTACGCTCCGTCCTCAATCGCCTAATCAACGGAGAGACCATGAACGCTGACCATCCGTATATTTAATAGCGGGAAAAGAAATGAAATCGGGATTGTGCGGTGCTGGCGGCACTGCGGTCACCGATTGTGGCTGCATCTGACGGGAGATCAGCTGCTCTGTGACCCTCCCTCCCGCCCACGCAACTTTCCTCTACGCCAATGACCGCCGGTTCCCTGAAGCTATGACCAGTCCTAACTGCAAACAAATGCACCAGACTATGCCTCCGGTGCCTGCCTCTTTCGCGGTAATTGAAGTGTCACGGGCAGAAACCGCCGGGAAATCAATGACAAGGCACTGCGCGAGTAACGAGTCTTAGAATGGAAATATTTTTACCATTTGCTTTACTAAGATACGCAGCTCACAACTCATTAGTGCCTATAAATAATGTGAAATATCGTGATGAACCTAAACTGAAAAACGTATTCGATATGTCAGGTATTGTATAACTATACCAACATGTTGTTAGAAGGGGGCCGCGCCTTCTCGTTATCACCTACTTCGTCCAAATTTATGGTAAACGTGACTTTATTTTGGGCTCAGGGGCGTGGGACAAACGGCTGATCGATGAAATGTACCAGCACGCTTTACTCCGAAGTAACGGCTGTTGGTACAATGCTATTAAATTTATGGTATGTGGAGAACTTGGCCAAAAATGAAACTGATAGAAGCGCGTGCTCCAGATGGCCAAGCCTTTAGAAAAAGCAGCGTTTTTGGCGCGAGTTGAGCGAGGTACGAGCCAGTTGTGTTATACTGTATTTTCCAGGAAGTGGATGGCGCAGCGGAAAGAGTGCAAAATGGTAATCCGAGGATCGTGGGTTCGAGTCCCTAGGCTTAATCATTTTTATTTATTTTCAGTTTTTGTGTTGCCTACACTGCAAATAAACCGACATATGAATTAAGTATCACACTCGTTAACAGCGCAGTATACTGTAATCATTTCTGGACAATTATTACCTACAGTTTTCACACGCCTACAAAAGAGTACTGGTTCTTTTGAACCGAGGATTCTAAAAATGGTGGATGAGGACGCACCAAGATACAGGAATGCTGCCAATAGTTCTTGAAAAATTCTGAAACTTCTAACAACCACGTAATTTTTTTTTTTACTTACGTGATAAGTCCTACGATCAGAAGAAGGAATTTCTTCCCGTAATCGTCTCTTTCAGAAGACAAACCAATCAACGAATAATCCGGCGCGATTTTTCTTGATAAAGAAGGAGTGTCATCGTGTAGTATTAAAGTGACTGCCCCCAAATTCCCTTCACTAGTGCAACTCTGAGACATCTGTTTTTATCCTCAGGTAAAGAAAAAGATCAAAAGCTTCAAACTGCTCTTATCACATTAAAAGAGAAAAAGAAGTAACATCCGGAGAAGACTGCAACAAAAACGCATTCAGGTGTACATCAGCGGCTGTCCTCGCCAGTATTTGGGGAAATGATACGTTACACTTGGTTTTCTACCTAACTGACCGATGAGAACGAACCTTCTACGAACGTAAACCAAGTATGTTTCTCTATAGAAACTTTATGTAAACCACGTAATCGTGAAAATGCGGCGTTTTCAACGTGTGCAACGTGCCGGGAAAATTACTGCATTACCTGCTTTACGGTGAATATCATCTAAGCACGCGTAAAACATTAATTATAAAACAATAAAAGCATCTGATTTTATACACGAACTTCTCGTATCCCTCATAATCCCTTCTGGACAATTTGTTTCCAATCTTAAATTTTACTTTACTTTTCTTTTCATGCCTTTTGTGAAAATATTAATAAATACAATACACTGAACATCATTTCGGTTTATTTGCGGCGTGTGTAACGGGAAAATGAAAATAAAAAAATTTCTCCATAGGGACTCGACCCCACGACTCCCAGATTACGATTTTGTACTCTGCGGTTTGTCGTTTGACCCGTGGGAGATACTGAAGAAACTGAACTGGCAGACTCTTGAAGACGTACGTAAACTATTCCGAGAAAGCCTTCTTACAGTGCTTCAAGAACAGAATTTGAGTGATGAACCTAGAAATATACAAACTCCTACACATCGCTCCTATAGGGATCTTGAGGACACCATTAGATTAATTACAGAACACACAGAAGCATTTAAGCAATCATTCTTTCCGTGATGGATTGCGAAGAAATCCTAACAACTGGTACAATGGGACGTACACTCTGGTGTACACTTCACAGTGGTTTGCAGAGTGTAGATGTAGATGTTGTTTGTGGGAAGACCATGAAACTTACTAACAATTGCGCTGCAAGCACACCATAGAGGACAGGAATATTAAAGAAGGGAAGTGACAGAGGTACAGATACGCCGTGAGGTTTCTTATGGGTGTAAATCTTTTTGGATATGATTATTGAAGTATTAGAACGCTAGAAGAGAGAACGAATGCTCTGCCCAACGGTGCGATATATTTGAGTACTAGAGTAGGGGAAATGTCAACAGGCCACATGTGGTGTCGGAGCTGAGCGCATCATCAGTATGCGAACACGGCGCCAGTGGCCGCCATCACGCTGAGTGCAGCATCAAAGGCTGGCGCCAGCCGCTGGCGCGGCATCAAAGGAGTTTCCAGAGCCTCCGCAAAGCGGAGCGGCGCAGGCGACAGGCGCGCACGCTCTGATCACTTCTCGCTAAAATATGCCGCGCGCGTCACCAGCGCAGAGGGGTCAGCGCCACCAAATGCTCCCCGGTATCAGGTCGCACCAAATTACACAGCTGGGTAATACAGGTATCTTCGGAGTTCGAAGTCAGCCTATGAGGAGTTCTCTCACTAAATTCTGCAAATCGGTTCTGTGGCTAAATATAATCTTACCCCTTAATTCACACACGATTAGTAAAGTGACAAAAAGAAAACCTCATGTGCCGGACTAAAGACTCCGTTTTATGTACAGTACGTTCGAAAATCACAGAGAAACAGGTGTAAGTTATAGAGGAATACGTGTGATGTACAATACGTAAGAACACCGGACCAAAAATTACCCACCCCGAGTGCACGCACAGATGAATCGCTTAGCCTTTAAAGATGGCGCAGCTATCGAGACACGTGCTCAACCATAAGAGCACTGTCTGTAGCAACCAGTGAAATGTTTACGATTTCTATGCGGACATTGTACGTAAATATGGGTAAGTGTAAGGACGTGACATAGTGACAATCGTGTGGCAATGGTGTTTGGCCGTGGCCATTGCCAAATAACTTTTGCAAATCAAAGAAACTAGGATGCTTTCGATGAAAATTCTGTCGCGAACTTACAAAATATACTTTCCTTGGCGGTATTAAGATTCTTAGCGATCTTAACCAGAAAATTGTAATAATAAGCTCAAAATCATAGCAAATTAGCTCTTCTGCGAAGACAAAATAAAAGGTGTTTCAAAAATAATGACTTGATTTTCGACGGTAATAATTACGAAACACTGAGCGTGCCAACAAATGTGTTAGCCTAGAATTTCAGGGAATCGCCGTTGGTTGTCAGTCAACGCGTCTTCTCAGTTTTCAGTAAGTCAGAAGTAAGATGGCGTCCATTCAGGAGAATCAGTGTTTTCAATCCAAGCGCGCATTTCGCCGGGGCTTTGGCAATGATCCGCCTGAACTCAAAAACATTCGTCGTTGGTATCGCCTGTCTGAAGAGAAAGATGCCTCAGCAAAGGTAAAACTCCAGGTCGACCTCGCACAGGAAGGCACAGGGGCAGGAATGAACTATCTTCAAATGCTGCAGAAGTGGCTTTTTCTGCAATTTCAAGAGACCTCCGATGACTTCATTTTCCAACAGGGTGGAGCTTCGCCACTCTGACACAATAACGTACGTCAGTTTCTCAATGACTCTCAGCGTCAACACCGGATAGGGCGTATGGGACTCCAAGACACTGCTCTACATTTTTGGCCTCCAAATTCGCCAGACTTTATCCCATGAGAGTTTTTCTTTTGGGGATCATCTCCTGTTTACTTCATGACGTAGAAGAAGTGAAGAACAGCATGACAGCCGCCATAACTTCTGCAAAACCAAATACACTGTGTAAAATTTATGACGACTTTAGCTATCGTTTAGGTGTTGTTCGTGTTGCTTCTGGTGGACTCATAGAGCACTTATAATAACATAGCTAAAAATTTAAGGTTTTGTGAGTATTTTGATATGCATCCCATGTTTGTAGTAAATTTTTTCCAATAAAATTGGAGTTTTCAACTCATGTTCTTCTGTTTAAAACAGCCTCTTTAAGTCGCTAGATAAAGAGACGGCCTTATTCAGACACTATCAACGTGAATAATGTTTCAAGTACACTGCCAGAAAAAATACCTGACAGCCGCAAAGAGAGTGTCATTTTTTGCCAAGTGATGTGACAGTTCTTCATTGTAACAGTATATTTTAATAAATTCAGACCAAATGAAACACACACGTCACAGTGAAGGGTGCCCAATCAGTGGCCCTCTCTGGCTGTAACGCAGGCTGCCCATTCAGTGGCCCCCTCTGGCTGTAAAGCAGGCCTGTACTCTCGTGTAAAAACGACCCTAAAATGCCAAATGGGATCCTGTGCTACATTGTTCCAAGCATCTTGCACCTTTTGTTGTAATTCGGCAATGATTCTTGCAGGCCCCTGAGAACAAGTAAGTTCCCGCTTTATCATGTCCAATAAGTGTCTAATTGGCAAGAGATTTGGTGATCTCGCTGGCCAGGACAGCTGTTGAACACCCCATAGAACACGTTGCCGTGTTTTGACGTGCTTTGTCCTGCTGAAAGAGCACATTACCTTCCTTTTTGAAGAAATAACGCTAACAGGGGGCTAACAGCTCAAATGGTTCAAATGGCTCTGAGCACTATGGGACTTAACTTCTGAGGTCATCAGTCCCCTAGACTTAGAACTACTTAAACATAAGTAACCTAAGGACATCACACACATCCATGCCCGAGGCAGGATTCGAACCTGCGACCATAGCGGTCGCGCGGTTCATGTCTGTAGCGCCTAGAACCGCTCGGTCACCCCGGCCGGCGGGATAACAGCCTGTGCAATGTAGCGGGCCCTGGTTACGTTATGCTGCATAAACACCAAATGTGTCTGCGAATAACCACTGATAGTCCCTGTACATGAAGCCTGGATGGAACGTGTGTGTCGTGGCCGAATACACTCTGGAATAGACACCACACCAGGTGTACGTCAGACACGTGTACGTCCTTCACTCACATTCAGACTGCCATATTCTCATGACTGAAGATAACAGAACGCCATTCCACTTTACAGTCTACTCTTCCACAATACCAGAGTAGCCATGCGTCGTGTCAGTGGTAGTCTGGCTAGTGACACACGTGATCTTAATGCTGCTGCAAGCAGATGACACATCAAATGCAACATACGACCGGATTTCGCCTCTGGAAGATGGTCGGTTGGCCACCGTCGCTTGCGCCTGTTTTGATGTGTGTTTCTCCCATGCGGATGTCCGGAACCTGGTCTACACATGTGGGAATGTTCCACAGACTGCAGTTGAGAGCGGCGACCCACCGCTGATACATTGTGGCCAACATGTGAGCGATCCGTCGATGTCCGTTCATCTTTCCATTGGCTCACAATGCAACCCAGTTCAATCGGCTGAAGTTGTTCAACAGAGGTACGTACTCGTCGTTGGGGCACAGTTGTTTCCAAAAACAAATGTGCGGACGCTGTCCACCTCGGCACAGTTGATTGCTGCAGAATCAAACAAGAGTGCGCACAGGCATGCCCCTGAGCGCCATGTGATGGCTAAGGACTGTGTCAAACAAATAATGCACGTATTACGTACCCTGGTGCCAATGAACACACTCCTTAAGGGCAATGAATTTGTTTTTCCGGCAGTGTATGAAGAAAAGAGCAAATATTATCCACGAAAATGGGCATCTACACGTTGTTTAGTGAATCTAAACTGACTCAGTAACTCTTCCATTTTTATAAAAATGAGGTCAAGTATATAGTATTAACTGTTGTTGTACGTGACATTCTGCAGCAGACGTATTTGTTCGTATAGTGGTATTTGTATTATACTGGTACATGTACTTATTTGTTTTTCTGTCTGATCTCTTTTCCTTGACTAAAAAACATGACATTGAAAATCACAATCTATTTGCTTTTCTTTGGCATTCTATTAGGTTCTCTAAGATTTCCGGAAGTGAATTTCACGTACTGCCCTATTGTATTTTATAAATGTTATAACACCTGTCTATAAATCAGCATACAAGGAGATGACTATTTTTCATATTTTTTCACGCTATCCTTATATCTCCCTTTCCGAATGCCCCAAGACAACTCCTAATATAAAGGGCAGAAAGTTCGGGTGTAAACTTTTGAGTGCCTAATGATGTCGTTAACACGATGTCCATACAGGAACAGTACGATTCTCAACTGAATGGTACGACAACTTAATGTGAAACATTTGTGATAGCGATACAACGGTTCGCGGACACAGAGAAACAAAGGAAGATGAAGAACAGTGGTTTTTCTGTAACAATATTCTTTTTATTCTGGATGGATGTCTTTCGTATACGCAGGTTTCGTTAAAAAGAACATACGTGTATTGCGCATGTATAAATAATATGCTTTCTGGAAGGGCGAATGTGTGGCACGTTTCTTCCTAGTAAAAATATTACTGTTTCGTACGAATTACAAAATTTTAACTTTGTAAAATAATAATAAAAACACCATACTTGTTAGGGTCATGTATAAAAAAACAAATATTTAAGAGCCTACGTTATGAAACATTCAATCGGTTAACGGCTTCCTACGTCAATATTGCATGTCTGTTTTATTCCATAATTTCCGTAGTAAAATTGTAGATTCAGAATCTCCTAATCTGAAGTCTCTTATCTCGGCGTTCCACCGTATCCGTCGTAATGAATAATGTATCAAGGAAAAAGAGGGCATAAAATTTTTCTCACGCCCACTGCGAATGTGACTTACTGCCACTCGGTTATAAAGAACTTTTTATAACGAGATGCTAATGCAATATTCTAAGTGTTTTATTCGCTACTGCCTCGAGCAGCCAGAAAGAAAGTAGGCTGATGGAAGAATAAATTGCGAGTGTGAGCTTTGCGCTCGATCGATTTTATTGAACTATGTTTAAAATTTTAAATTTAAGGATATGTATTAGCAAGCACTGACAAACTATCTAGTGTTATGCAGGGTGAACATTAATAAAACAGGCGAACTGCAAGGCCAAATTCCAGAATGGGGATGGAGGAGAAAAGGCACTATGAAAATGTGTCCGGAAATGCGTCGTTGCCACGGTAGATGCCGCTGACGAATGAAAGTTCCTCTGACCTTGTGTATTGAAGGCTGCGTGATTGAACCAGCATACTGTAAGCAGCAGAATGGTCCATTATTCATGTCGGGAACAAGCCGAGATGGTGTTTGTGTACCGCCAAGCACATGGAAACGGTCGACAGGCAGCCTGGCTATACCAAAACAATTACCCTAACAGACAACAACCACATCACACAACATTTAAGCCCTTCTGGGGCTTTTGTGTGATCATGCAAGGTAGCGGTGGACTGCGTGTACAACAGATTTGGCGGACAGAATTACACCTCTAGACCGTTTTCATCTGCTTTGCTCGTGTGCCAAATATTACATTGGACACACTGGGAGGGATGTTCAGGTCAGGTATCGTGAGCATGAATATGCTAGTCATGGTAGTGCCTTAGGGGAAAATCTAAGCACTGTTAAAGAAGCATTAAAGATGACTTGTCTCTCCTGCAATATGGTAATAAAGGCAGGATTCTAGATATTTTGGAGGAGACTGAAATTTACGTGAGATATCAGGAGGGTTTGAATCTTTTGATAAATTAGCAGTTAACGCGTTGTCGTCAATTACTTTTTCGTTTTCTTCCACGATGTAATAGTAGATAAAAAATAAAAAAAGCTTTTTTTAGCTACATGTTAACCTTTAACTGCTTTATATTAAGGTAACAATCTAAATATTGTGAAATGCCTTATAAATTAACTTTAGAGTTTGTGCATACGACTCTATAAACAATCTTGAAGCCCTCTAGTGTGAGTATCGTAAGTTTTCCTCTGACAATTGTGGCATATTTTTTTCAGGAGACGCAAGAAAGTTCCAGGTGGCTCTTTTTACATGTTGACATTTTCATAATTTTAATGAAAAATGACAAAACTTGAAAGTTGTGTTTACTGATTTTATTTCTTAAACTTACAACGCATCGCACGATGTAGACGCGGCTCAGCTCATGTACTCTGTGTTTTCATTATGGCCCCGTAGTGCACAGTCTCACTTCACGTTTTGGTTTCGATTGATCTACGTCACTTACTGTATTCGACAAGAAATGTTTCTTGTCAGTTTTGAATAGACGTCATTATGCGTCCACTTTGGCTTCTTTTGTAATAAGCGGTAAGTATCACCATTTGTTTAGTAGCACTCCTCGTTTTTAACAAGTTGAAACGCTATGTCACTGTATGTACTATTATGTGTAATGTTTTTCGTGTTTTTTACTAGGTGCTTTGATGATGGGCTTTGACTGAAACGCGTCAGCACAATAAAGGATTTACTGCCTTCTGGATCTTCTCCATTTCAGCAGCCTAACAAATATTATCAGAGTCATTTCTGTACAGATTGTGATTATGGCTACATGCCTCCGTCAAAACTTTAAAAATAAGTCTGATCTACAATCTTATTTTTCTTAGCGTGTCGATGATAACCATTGTGAATCTTTGTTGTCAACGTAATGAGAAGTTTAGCCAGATCTGTGGCACTGTTATCATGGGATGCTTTGTCAGATGATGATGGTGATAAATGTGTTCACTATTTCATTGAGTAATCTTCTTGGTGGTATCTGGTACTCCGTTAACAGTTCGAGAAAATGGACATTGTAATTTTAATCTTGAAGATATGGTGGTCGAACTGTACTAATAAAGGCTTTGTTGTCGTGGGGGTCTTGAAGATTAACAGGCAGAAAACAGTGACTAAGAAGCTCATCAACATAAACAAGAATGAATGTGCGAAAGAGGGCGGTAAAGAAGTTGTAACGTGAAAATACGCACATTAAAAAAAGTTTCCCCTCACTCCGGTTCCCAGAACTCCAGAAGACAGACGTTGACCGTGGATAATGTATCACAGACACAGTCCCTTTGACTGTTCAGAGGTGTCACTAAATCCGCCCAAAGATATAAACAACCATGCATGAGCAGCGCCTATTAGATGGAGAGGGTTCGACAGCTGATCAGTTCCAATCATTCCACCAGGAAGGAGGTACACGGCTCGTGTTGTCTGTAGCTCAACCATGCCTAGACGGTCAATACCGCGGTTCGATTGCGTCCACATTGTTACTTTGTGCCAGGAAGGGCTCACCACAAGGGAAGTGTTCAGGCGTCTCGGAGTGAACCAAAGCGATGTTGTTCGGAGATGGAGGAGGTACAGAGAGACAAGAACTGTCGATGACATGCCTCGCTCAGGCCGCCCAAGGGCTACTACTGCAGTGGATGACCGCTACCTGCGGATTATGGCTCGGAGGAACCCTGCCAGCAACGCCACCATGCTGAATAATGCTTTTCGTGCAGCTACAGGACGTCGTGTTCCTACTCAAATTGTGTGCAATAGGTTGCATGATGCGCAACTTCACTCCCGACGTCCATGGCGAGGACCATGTATGCAACCACGACACCTTGCAGCGCGGTACGACGGGCCCAACAACATTCCGAAGGACCGCTCAGGATTGGCATCACGTTCTCTTCACCGATGAGTGTCGCATAGGCCTTCAACCAGACAACAGTCGCAGACGTGTTTGAAGGCATTCCGATCAGGCTGAACTCCTTAGACACACTGTCCAGCGAGTGCAGCAAGGTGGAGGTTCCCTGCTGATTTGGGGTGGCATTATGTCGGGTCGACGTACGCCGCTGGTGGTCATGGAAGGCACCGTAACGGCTGTAAAATACGTGAATGCCATCGTGTTCCCGATAATGAAACCATATCGGCAGCAAATTCGAGAGGCATACGTTTTCATTGACGACAATTCGCCCCCCTATAATGCACATACTGCGAATGACTTCCTTCAGAAGAACGACATTGCTCGATTAGAGTGGCCTTCATGTTCTCCAGACGTAAACCCTTTCGAACATGCCTGGGATATATTGAAAAGGGCTTTTCATGGACGCAGTGACCCACCAACCACTCTGAGGAATCTAGCCGAATCGCTGTTGAGGAGTGGGACAATCTGGACCAACAGTGCCTTGATGAACTTGTGGATAGTATGCTACGATAAATACAGGGGTGCACCAATGCAAGAGGACTTGCTACTGGGTATTAGAGATACTGGTGTCTACAGCAATCCTGGACCACCACCTCTGAAGATCTCGCTGTATGGTGGTACAATATGCAATGTGTGGTTTCCACGAGAAATGAAAAGGGCGGAAATGATGTTTATGTTGATCTCTATTCCAATTTTCTGTACAGGTTCCGGAACTCTCGGAACTGAGGTGATGCAAAACTTGTTTTGATGTGTGTAAAATGCCTGAGTAAGCCATACGTCTGATTCTAACTTCAACCACTTTTCGCGATAGTACGCTAATGCTTTCATCTGCGTTGAAGGGGTCTAACAGAAGAGATACTGGGAGCGCAATTTTCCTATAGGGCCTATATGTAGAATGATTTATGAGGAAGGTTTTTGTAAGTAATTGATAAATATATAATTAAAATTGTTTGAACTACGGTGAATTAAAGACTCATACCGCTGTGGAAACGATGCCATTGCCATCAAGTAGTGAACAGCAGAGCTCCTTGGAATCGCGTTAGATCGTGCTGTGCAGTGTGCCAATTCTGCATTGACCAGTGTTATGTGGTGAAGGATGCTTTGTATTATTGTTGCGTTACACAGGACGCTTCGTAACAGTTTCGCATAGCAGCGAGTGTTGCGTTCTGAAATGTGGTGGATAGTGCTTTGTACCAGTGTAGCATGGCGGAGACTGCTTTGCAACAATGTTGCATTGAAGAGAGTGCTTCGCAACAAATTTGCATAGTGAAGGGTGCTCTGTATCGATTGAGCATGGCAGAGGTTGCTTTGTACCAATGTTCCATGGCACAAGGTGTTTTGTACTGATTTTGTTTGGTAGAGGGTGATTCATACTAATGTTGTGCGGTAAAGAGTGATTCATTCCAATGTCTAGTGGCAGAAGGTGCGCCCTACCTATGTTGTGCGGCAGAGGGTGATTCGTAGCTGTACGGGAAATGCAGGTAAACGTCATACAGAAAATGTGGCTTGCGCCGAACGGACGATGGGGTCGGACAGACTGGAAGTTGTAACACTACCGCCCTGTCGGACGTGCGTTAGCTCAATAAAGCCTGTACTGTAATAAGTTCACGGGCTTCACCTTGTAAACAAGGTCGCCACGTGTAACGCACGTCCGACAGGGCGGAAGTGTTACAAAGTCACGCACGATCGCAGCTTTCATCATTGTCATGAATGTCACTTCACACGATAATGCAGTAGAAACAGTTTACGTACTTGCCTTTTGAGAACTTTGCTGGCAGACACTGCGCAAATAGTTTAAATTACATGAAAGTGATGATATTCAATTATGTACACTAATGGCTATTAAAATTGCTACACCACGAAGATTACGTGCTACAGATGCGAAATTTAACCGACAGGAAGAAGGTGCTATGATATGGAAATGTTTAGCTTTTCAGAGCATTCACACAAGGTTGGCGCTGGTGGCGAAACCTACAACGTGCTGACATGAGGAAAGTTACCAACCGATTTCTCATACACAAACAGCAGTTCACCGGCGTCGCCTGGTGAAACGTTGTTGTGATGCCTCGTGTAAATAGGAGAAATGCGTACCAACACTTTTCCGACTTAGATAAAGGTCGAATTGTAGCCTATCGCCATTGCGGTTTATCGTATCGCAACATTGCTGCTCGCGTTGGTCGATATCCAATGACTGTTAGCGGAATATGGAATCGGTGGGTTCAGGAGGGTAATACGGAACGCCGTGCTGAATCCCAACGGCCTTGTATCACTAGCAGTCGAGATGACAGGCATCTTATCCGCATGGCTGTAACGGATCGTGCAGCCACGTCTCGATCCCTGAGTCAACAGGTGGGGACGTTTGCAAGAAAACAACCATCTGCACGAACAGTTCGACAACGTTTGCAGCAGCGTTGACTATCAGCTCGGAGACCATGGCTGCGGTTACCCTTGACGCTGCATCACAGACATGAGCGCCTGCGATGGTGTACTCAACGACGAACCTTGGTGCACGAATGGCAAAACGTCATTTTTTCGGATGAATCCAGGTTCTGTTCACAGCATCATGATGGTCGCATCCGTGTTTGGCGACATCGCGGTGAACGCACATTGGAAGCGTGTATTCGTCATCGTCATACTGGCGTATCACCCGGCGTGATGGTATGGGGTGCCATTGGTTACACGCCTCGGTCACCTCTTGTTCGCACTGATGACACTTTGAACAGTGGACATTACATTTCAGATGTGTTACGACGCGTGGCTCTATCCTTCATTCGATCCCTGCGAAACCCAACATTTCAGCAGAATAATGCACGACCGCATGTTCCAGGTCCTGTACGGGCCTTTCTGGATACAGAAAATGTTCGACTGCTGTCCTGGCCAGCACATTCTCCAGATCTCTCACCAACTGAATACTTCTGGTCAATGGTAGCCGAGCAACTGGCTCGTCACAATACGCCAGTCACTACTCTTGATGAATTGTGGTATCGTGTTGAAGCTGCATGGGCTGCTGTAGCTATACACGCAATCCAAGCTCTGTTTGACTCAATGCCCAGGCGTATCAAGGCCGTTTTACGGCCAGAGGTGGTTGTTCTGGCTACTGGTTTCTCAGGACCTATGCACCCAAATTGCGTGAAAATGTCATTTCTAGTATAATATATATGTCCAATGAATACCCGTTTATCATCTACATTTCTTCTTGGTGTAGCAATTCTAATGGCCAGTAGTGTACATCTTAACTCTGACATGTCTGTGGCGGTGGATGCTTGTTGCACTACATCTATCATTGAACACCGTTTGCTGTTATACACGAGAAATGCAATGTTTGCCGGCAGCTGTGTTTGAGCTTGAGTTTTCCTTTTTCGATTAACATTTCTAGGTGCCGGACATGTCCGAAAGAACAGGTACCATCTTTGTATATATAGTTAAGGCTCACCGGCCATTTGACCATCTTCTGTGGGGATGCACACACTTTGCCCGAACTCTTACAGTAATCGGTAAAGCCACGAGTAATGAGTGTAATGGGCATGGGCACTACGAATATGATGTGGGACAATAAGTTGGGAATGTGGGTCTGACGGGAGGCGTGCCACAGATAAGTCTCTGCAGTTGCACTATCCTCTGTGTCCTCGATGGCTCAGATGCCGGCACGGTAGCTCTGCGTGTTTGGTCAGAAGGTTAGCTGCTTTCTGCAATAAAAAACTGAGTCAATGGATTCACGATGAACTTAAACAAGCGCTGTGGGACGTCCACCTTGAACAAATACAACGACCAATAACGAACAAAACGGGATTAACAAAAAAGATGGATAGTGCATGTGCCATGTAACCAAGAGATCCTGGGTTCGTGTCCCGGTCGGGGCACACATTTTCAACTGTCCCCGTTGACGTATATCAAAGCCTATATGCAACTAAGTGTATTCATTTCATTATATTGATTTAATTGTAATTTCATAATAGGAATCTAATTTCTCTTCGGTCATGCGAGCATACAAATCCCTTATGTCACTGTCTTCCTAGTCATTAAATAATTTTGCACGTGGTTGTATAAATGTGGGATTACTCTTTTCTCTTTTGTGAATGTGTCTGTAACGACACGAGGTATGTTGAAGGAGGGTTTCTATCTACTTCCTGAACAATAAATTATTACAGTTTCCATCTAAACTGGGTTTCTTACATCATCGTTATTTTTAAACGTTTTGTTCTTATGTTAACTCGCACATGTGCTCACTTAGACCTTCTTCATGAAAGAACCTCATTTGAGTGATGTACATTCACTCATGAGAACGTATGAACTGCCTCCCGCAGAAAAATTGTATCTCAATTATCATTGAATGTTTAAGCTACATAAGGTGAATGTGAGTTGCAGTGCGGGATGAGACTTTGTCCTTAAATGAGTGATTTTCAGTGGAAGTATTGCAGACGTAATGTGCAGATTCATGTGCTTTGCGCATATCATTATACAGCGTTGCGCATAACTTAAGGATGAAAGTAACTTTTGCCCGATCTTCATCTGTCAAGTTACGTTCACTATGTGATCAAAAGTATCCGGACATTATGAACGGGTGCTCGATCGTGTTGAAAGATGCAATCGCCATCCCCGGATTGCTCTTCAACGGTGGGAAGCAAGAAGGTGCTTAAAACATCAATGTAGGCCTCTGCTGTGATAGTGCAACGCAAAACAACAAGGGGCGCAAGACCCTCTATGAAAAACACAACCACACAATAACACCACCTCCCCCTAATTTTACTGTTAGCACTACACTCGCTGGCAGATGACATTCACTAAGCATTCGCCATACCCACCCCCTTCCATCGGATCGCCACATTGTGTACCATGATTCGTCACTCCACACAACGTTTTTCCACCGTTCAATCGCGTAATGTTTACCCTCCTTACACCAAGCGAGGCGTCGTTTGGCATTTACTGGCGTGATGTACGGCTTATGAGGTGCCGCTCGACCATGAAATCCACGTTTTATCACCTCCCGCCTAACTGTCATAGTACTTGGCGTGGACCCTGATGCAGTCTGGATAGATGTCTGTCTGTTACACATTACGATCCTCTTCAACTGTCGGCGGTCTCTGTCAGTCAATAGACGAGGTCGGCCTGTAGGCTTTTGTGCTGTACGTGTCTCTTCACGTTTCCAGTTCACTGTTACTTAGGAAAGAGTGAACCTAGGGATGTTTAGGAGTGTGGAAATCTCGCATACAGACGTATGACACAAGTGACAACGAATCACCTGAGCACGTTGGAAGTCCGTGAGTTCCGCAGAGCGCCCCATTCTGCTCTCTCGCGATGTCTAATGACTACTGAGGTCGCTGATATGGAGTACCTGGCAATAGGTGGCAGGAAAATGCACCTAATTTGAAAAACGTATGTTTTTGGGAGTGTCCGGATACTTTTAAGCACGTAGTGTAGCTCAATGAAACCTCGACCATATACAGAACGAGCTGCTGCAGTATGTGCAGAAGCCATCTGGAAGAAATGAGATGAACGGAAATGACCATTTTACTCAAAGACAATGATTACACTGAAGTCATCGCGATTCATGATGGTTTCCTAGACAATTCAGAAGGCGGGACGTGGTTCTTTATGGGTATCAGATCACCACAGATAGCAATGCATGCTGCGGTAGGGCGTTCCATTCCTCCCGTTCCATTCCTCCTCTAGCGCGGATGACAACTACTGGATGGTCGCTGGTGCATGTGGTAGTGCTGCAGTGCATCCCTCACTGTTCTCTGGGCTTTAACTCGGGGGAACTGTTAGGTCAGGGCATTCGCCGAATATTCTGTCGTTCCAAGAGCTCCTCCCAAATGGTTCAAATGGCTCTGAGCACTATGGGACTCATCATCGGAGGTCATCAGTCCCATAGAACTTAGAACTACTTAAGCCTAACTAACCTAAGGACATCACACACATCCATGCCCGAGGCAGGATTCGAACCTGCGACCGTAGCGGTCACGAGGTTCCAGACTGAAGCGCCTAGAACCGTTCGGCCACTCCGGCCTGCAGAGCTCCTCCACCCGCGAAGTTCGATGAGCTCTCGCATTGTAATCCATAAAAATCAAAAAATGGTTCAAATGGCCTTGAGCACAATGGGGCTTAACATCTATGGTCATCAGTCCCCTAGAACTTAGAACTACTTAAACCTAACTAACCTAAGGACATCACACAACACCCAGTCATCACGAGGCAGAGAAAATCCCTGACCCCGCCGGGAATCGAACCCGGGAACCCGGGCGTGGGAAGCGAGAACGCTACCGCACGACCACGAGCTGCGGACCATAAAAATCAAGTCATGCCCGAATGCACCCCAGAAAACACGCACACTGGGAAGTAGTACTGTTTTGCAGTAACATTATCCGGTGAATGTACGGTGTTCAAAAGTTTTCTGGTCTGTAAGCAAGTGCAACAATTTGCTTCCCCACACCATAACACCTGTACCACCAAAAATATCATGTTCGGCAACGTCCTTGGGTACATTACGTGTTCCCATCTCTCGCCATATGAGGGTACATCTAGAATCCTCTTAAGAAGTGTAATTTTGTTTTTGAAATAAAGTGTCGTATATGTTTCTCTCATTTCTAATTTCTATCAGTTAATCAAGTTTCATCGAGATACGTTATTTGCGAATTGCACGTCATATGAAAATTACTTTGTCCTTAAATTTTGCACAACAGTGGACAAGGAGTGGTACATCAACACTGATAGGTTGCATACGATCTGTTGGAGGTTTTGGTTGCAAAGGTAAATTACGCTTTTCTACTCTGTCGCACTACGACAAAGTTGTTCCGCAGCCACACATTTATTATTAAATGTCAGATCTTATTAGTGTTTGTTAATAGTAAAATTTTTCGTGATAAGAGGAATTTTTTCAAGACATTAAAACCGAAGTCATGACATGCTATGAACTCACAGGTTAAAGCTTACATGTTTGTGACCACTTTCAGTGTTAGGCGTCCTCACCCAGTGGTTACACGTGCAAAGTTTAATATCTGTCAGTCGTAATGCTTCTAATTTCCGTCATACTGAACTTTCAATTAGATTTTGTTTCAATGAAGAGTACTTGTGCCATATGAGACATATTGACAACGTTTCAGCCCAGATGATTCAGAATGAGTAAACCATTATCCTCCAATCACTCCCTTGAGCGATATTGGACATTCCGGTCTCAAAGACATAAAAAAAAAAGATTTGGAATCGTTATTTGCGCCGAAACAGCCAGCTGCTGTTTGGAGATAAATGAAGTTCTAGCGTTATCTTAAGCTCAAATTTATGAGACGCGGCAGAGTTTTATGTTACGGATCTTCACGGAACGGCTGTTTTGTTACTGCCTCCGTAAATTATGGCCAATCAAGCAGGAGGAAAGCAGTCTCCATGTAGCGACATACACTCCTGGAAATTGAAATAAGAACACCGTGAATTCATTGTCCCAGGAAGGGGAAACTTTATTGACACATTCCTGGGGTCACATACATCACATGATCACACTGACAGAACCACAGGCACATAGACACAGGCAACAGAGCATGCACAATGTCGGCACAGGTACAGTGTATATCCACCTTTCGCAGCAATGCAGGCTGCTATTCTCCCATGGAGACGATCGTAGAGATGCTGGATGTAGTCCTGTGGAACGGCTTGCCATGCCATTTCCACCTGGCGCCTCAGTTGGACCAGCGTTCGTGCTGGACGTGCAGACCGCGTGAGACGACGCTTCATCCAGTCCCAAACATGCTCAATGGGGGACAGATCCGGAGATCTTGCTGGCCAGGGTAGTTGACTTACACCTTCTAGAGCACGTTGGGTGGCACGGGATACATGCGGACGTGCATTGTCCTGCTGGAACAGCAAGTTCCCTTGCCGGTCTAGGAATGGTAGAACGATGGGTTCGATGACGGTTTGGATGTACCGTGCACTATTCAGTGTCCCCTCGACGATCACCAGTGGTGTACGGCCAGTGTAGGAGATCGCTCCCCACACCATGATGCCGGGTGTTGGCCCTGTGTGCCTCGGTCGTATGCAGTCCTGATTGTGGCGCTCACCTGCACGACGCCAAACACACATACGACCATCATTGGCACCAAGGCAGAAGCGACTCTCATCGCTGAAGACGACACGTCTCCATTCGTCCCTCCATTCACGCCTGTCGCGACACCACTGGAGGCGGGCTTCACGATGTTGGGGCGTGAGCGGAAGACGGCCTAACGGTGTGCGGGACCGTAGCCCAGCTTCATGGAGACGGTTGCGAATGGTCCTCGCCGATACCCCAGGAGCAACAGTGTCCCTAATTTGCTGGGAAGTGGCGGTGCGGTCCCCTACGGCACTGCGTAGGATCCTACGGTCTTGGCGTGCATCCGTGCGTCGCTGCGGTCCGGTCCCAGGTCGACGGGCACGTGCACCTTCCGCCGACCACTGGCGACAACATCGATGTACTGTGGAGACCTCACGCCCCACGTGTTGAGCAATTCGGCGGTACGTCCACCCGGCCTCCCGCATGCCCACTATACGCCCTCGCTCAAAGTCCGTCAACTGCACATACGGTTCACGTCCACGCTGTCGCGGCATGCTACCAGTGTTAAAGACTGCGATGGAGCTCCGTATGCCACGGCAAACTGGCTGACACTGACGGCGGCGGTGCACAAATGCTGCGCAGCTAGCGCCATTCGACGGCCAACACCGCGGTTCCTGGTGTGTCCGCTGTGCCGTGCGTGTGATCATTGCTTGTACAGCCGTCTCGCAGTGTCCGGAGCAAGTATGGTGGGTCTGACACACCGTTGTCAATGTGTTCTTTTTTCCATTTCCAGGAGTGTATTTATTAGGAGTACATTGTAGCCTCTATAAAGCGCCAGGGAAATAGCCAGGAAGTTGTGGAAAAAAGTGAATGCCTCCAAGCTATGTGACGGTATTGTTACGATTAGAAGCTACTGAAAATAGACAGTGGAGCTGGGAGTCTGGCAAAATAACCTTTCCAAGTAGGCAGTGTATCACACATAAGCAACAGATGTGGCGTCTGTTGTTTAATGGTAGCTGATGTTTTTTAAGGTCACCAGAGAACTGTCTAGTCTCGCCCTTCTTAGTTTGACCGGCCAAAATATTAACCATCCCATTAAAGTAGCACACTGACCACATTGGGGCGCTGTCGTTACTGCACAATGCTATCCGGTGGTCCACCACTGTCATGACAGCGAAATGACGTGTAGGTTGTGTGGAAAGAGTGCAGTAAAATGAGTCAATGGCAGAAAGGTGCTATCGTGTTTTGATGCGCCCATGTCCACAACATGAAAATTTTTTCTATAAGGATAGAAGCTGAAGTACTTAAATAAAACCTTTGCCACAGCCAAGACTTGAACCAGGGTTTTCCGCTTAATAGACACATATGCTAGTCACTATGTCACCATAGCATTCTGGCTATCACAGCTGGACGAACTACAGTAATCCATGCATATGTTATAGGCAGAATGCTGCGGTGATGTAGAGGTTAGTACATCTGCCTAGTAAGCTGCAGACCTACGTTCAAGTCCAGGCCACGGCACAAATTTTAAGTCATTGCTTGAGCTTCTTTCCTTACAGGATAAAGATTAGACTCATACGCTTCCAGGAAAATGTAATTCCATCAGGTCAGTGAATAAATTTGTAAAATTTGTTAGTACAGAAACATGGACCGTCCAATTGTCCACGAAGAATGATCTACCTGAGTTGCGAAAGCGAAGTCGGCATTCGCAACGCAACATAAGAAGAGTCGCTTCAAACTACATAGATGAATGAGCTGCGCTGGCAAAGCCACGCCCAGAAACGCATTGCTAAACCGCCACAACAGTTATCTTCGGCTTACGGCCTAGCACAGGGCTACTCAGCCCAGTTCGCGATCGTCGACTGAAAAGACAGCATCGTCTTCTAGTCACCAGCTGTGTGATCGTTGTATTAGGCAGAACCATATGTGACAGTTATCGTTAATTGTACCCTGAGTGAGACTTGTCATTTGTCTGTATCAGTTGAAACGTTAAAGTTCAGAGAGAGTTGCAAATACTCAGGACATTCCTGTGGAAGTGGATTGTACAAAGTTAAGTAATTCTCCTTATATATGTTACAATAAAGTGAACTAATATTTTACCTGTAGTAGTATCTGCTCAGTCTCCTCCCAGATCAAAATAAAGAACTCACCGTTGTACCGACGAGTATATTTTCATCTGGTACAACACTACCTGTTGTAGCCAGGTAACACAGAGTAAGAACAGTGGTCATTAGAAATTACTAACCGACAGGGAGGGGAGACAAGTGCCATCCGTTGGCAGCGACAATCGGTTTCAAGCGCGTCAGGCCCATCTCAAACAATTTCCGAGCTAAGACTGTGGAGGGAACTTCACGCAAGTAACATTTTCAGGCACGTAGGTGGCAGTCTCCGCGGTGTAGGGGTAACCATGTCTGGCTGCTATGCGGAGGAATCGGGTTCTATTCCCGACGCTGTGAGGGGATTTTTTACTTGTTGAGAGGACTGATATAGGATGCACTCAGCGTCGTGAGGTCAATTGACAACCTAACTGAGTGAGAAGTAGTGGTTCTAAGGTCAGGACCGCCGACAGTGGCAGGGATAGTGGATGGTTCAAAATGGTTCAAATGGCTCTGAGCACTATGGGACTCAACTGCTGTGGTCATAAGTCCCCTAGAACTTAGAACTACTTAAACCTAACTAACCTAAGGACAGCACACAACACCCAGCCATCACGAGGCAGAGAAAATCCCTGACCCCGCCGGGAATCGAACCCGGGAACCCGGGCGTGGGAAGCGAGAACGCTACCGCACGACCACGAGATGCGGGCAAAGGATAGTGGATGCCTCTCTATACCACATCCAGCTATGCCATTAGCAGGGGAAGCTACGGCAGTCGGTCACTCCCTACTGGCGCACCACGGCCAGTAACCGGACCTTCAAGAACACTCGCAAGAGGCCATTGCTCAAAAAAGGATATAAAGCTGATCGTCCGGAACATCATGACCACCTACCTAATAGCCGATAGCTCGGATAACAGCGATATTTGCAAGAGGAGCTCACACTCCTCAAGGGCATTCTTAAAACGAATGGATATTATCAGCAGTAAATTCACAGAGCGTTCAATGTGAATTCTAGAACGCAATTACGTGATCTAGAAGAAGAAAGTAATATCTTCGTATCAAAATGGTTCAAATGGCTCTGAGCACTATGGGACTTAACATCTGAGGTCATCAGTCCCCTAGAACGTAGAACTACTTAAACCTAACTAACCTAAGGACGTCACACACATCCATGCCCGAGGCAGGATTCGAACCTGCGACCGTAGCAGTCGCGCGGTTCCGGACTGAAGCGCCTAGAACCGCTCGGCCACTGCGGCTGGCATATATTCGTATCAAGAGCGTTTTGTCTACGTGGGTGCTCTTTCCTCGAAGGCAAGCCGTATTCTCGAGAAACACAGTATTAAGGTGATCTCGCGGTCTCCTACGAAGATTGCAGCCTTGCTCGGTTCTGTGAAGCAAGATTTATTTTTTCCCATGGCGGGTGTGTATCACATTCCTTGCGGAAATTGTTCAGCCGTATGGAGGTTGGACAACACGTTAACCATACTTGCGTGGAACACGAAGATAAACACGCTTACTACGGCCAGACAAGTCAGCTGTGGCAGAACATTGTATAGATACGGGTCATTCGATGAAGATTTTAACATCCATCTCTTCATTTTGGGATTCTGTTTTCAAGGAATCCGTAGAAATTAGATTAAACGATGACTCAATAAACAGGGGTAAAAGTTTTAATTTGGATAAGACATGGAATCCGTCTCTTGCAATAACTGAATTTCACAGAAGTCGTCCATGTGTTATCACCACCGGATATCCACCGATTGGCGAATCGAATGTCTGAACGCTTTCACAGCAGGTGGCGTGTGTGTGTCAGTGTACCTTTTTGTTGCCGACCAGCACGCACAGTGTCGCCGGAGTGGGGCATATACGGCCGCGCTTCGCACCTACTACTGTGCCGCTGCCAGCCCTCCCGTGCCTGTGGGGCAGGGGAATGAAATTACAATTAAGAGAGAGAGAGAGAAAAAAAAAACCCTTGTCGCCATACTTGCAGTTCGGTCTGACGAGGGCCGGACGATACGCGGCTGCATTCCAGAAATTTAGTGGATTAACGAAAATCTTACTTTTTTGGACCTATGTCTGTAGACAGCGGCCCATAGAGGGAGACCCGTACTCGCTCCCACAGCCGGCGGCTCCAGGTACGCGCAGCAGTTAGCGAGTACACAGCAACGAGTCGGGGCACGTAATTCAAAATAATGGTTCAAATGGCTCTGAGCGCTATGGGACCTAACTAACCAGACTGGAGTGCCTAGAACCACTCGGCCACTCTGGCCGGCCGGCACGTAATACCTTGCATCGTTAAGCGGGGGTAGGACGTCTTAACTTGTACAGAACTTGTAACTAGTGTTCATATTGCAGCAGGAGAGGCAACACAGGACATTTTAATTTCCGTTGTCTATGCTTTTACAAATAAATTCATAAAACTTTGTCAGAGTGACCAGTAAGGATTCAGGATTCACACTCATAGCAGCGGAAGTTCAAAACCAGCAAAATATTTTTGTTTTTACATGTGAAATTTCACCATTTTTGCACTTACTGTTGGCTACATTTGTTGCTATAGGTACACTTTTCTTCACAAGTAAGAGAGATTCTGCGATGAATTTTGCGCTGCTTATTAAATACAAACTCCTTAATGAAAAACTCTAGAATTTTCCAAATCTATTAAAAGCTGTGGTAAAAACTGAGATAATTAACTGTAAAACTTGAGCTTTTTCTAAAGATGAAGTTTACAATGTAACATCTCATTCATTTTTTCATAAATTAAGTAATTTCTAGTGTTTCATACACCTATAAGTATGGTTTGTATGCTGTGCAAAGTTAATAGAACAATCTCTCTTATCTATGAAGAAAAGTGTGCTTATAGCAACAAATACAGCCAATAGTAAGTGAAAAAATGATGAAATTTCACATGTAAAAAAATATTTTTTGTTATGTTTTTGAACTTCCACTACTATGAGCGTGAATCCTATAATCCTTCCAGGTCATACTGACAAAGTTTTAAGAATTTATCTGTAAAAGTATAGACAATGGAAATTAAAATGTCCTGTGGTGCCTCTCCTGCTCCAAGTCGGCCCGTTTGACGTCCTACCTCTCTTAAAGTCAAGTGGCGTCATACATGATCTCCGGAGCTGAAAAAACTGCCCATACAGTGTCAACAACTCGGTCTAGTACTTATCCCAGCATTCTTACCACATGTGTGACGATCTAGGGGTGAAGTGGGATTATGTTAGATGTTAATCTTCGGCTGAATTTCTCATAATATTGGGATGGAGGGATGGAGCTGTCTTTTACACAAGGATTTGCAGTGTTGCACAATGATCATCGTTTGTGTAAGGGCAGCCAGCCAGAACTTCCTATTGTGCGACAAACTCTTAACTTGTACAGAACTTGTAACTAGTGTTCATATTAAAATAAACACCGTTCGAAAAACAACCTTCGAGGCTTTGCAGCGTTAAAAAAAGCTGGCTTTCCAATCTTCGAGCACACATATGATTTACGGAACTATATTAGATCTTTCGTTTCATTTACTTCATCAGTTGTTGGAAGTTCTGTGATATAGACTTTTCCGGCCTAGGTCACAGATCGTTACATTTTCCATGAAGCATTTCGACCTGAGGCCTATTTGAACAGTCAGAAACTTTTACTTCCAAAACTAAATTGTTTCTGAAAGGAAAACGTAAACAGGTATCGTCAAAAACCTCATCACTTATTCCACAAGGTATTATAAAGTCATAGTGATATAATAATATAACAAAAACAACAACAACAATAATAATAATAATCATAATAATAGGGCTCCCCATAGTCTTTATTTTATGGAACGTATGATTTTGTAATCAGTATTTAGCGTGTAGTACACAGAACCAAGTGTTTTTGCGTTACTCGTACCAAATGGCTTTTTTTCTAGACACAAGTCGATACACAATAGTCGTGTGCCTGAGAGGTGTCCAATCGCAGTGTGATTACTAAAAAGAGATCAAACAGCGGACCCAGTTTCTGGGGTGGCGACGGGGGTGCAACCCAATTCCGCGATAAATGACGAAATAATTGTTTCACGACAAATGTCACTGTACGCGTTTGTTTTTAGTCTACACCCATTACGTGTCCTGGTTTTCTTCGAATTGACACTGACAGCATAGATCTGTTTGTGCGTAGTGGAGCAGGATAAGTGATGGGTATCCGAGGAAATTTCTTCTGGTGGAAGGCAGCTGAAATTCCACGCTCCTCGCTGGTTACGTCCTTTCAGATACCCAAGAAGCACCTAGGACGCGACTGACAGTTTAAATTTGGCAGATCTCTCTCCTCCTCCTTTCAAAACTCCACACGGAGTTCTACTGATAACTTTCTTTACTTTCAGTTTTGGGAGAACGATAATGCCCAACAGCTTAGCTATAACCTGTACAGGTTGATTAAAAATGTAATTTTCCCTCTTCACCTGAGTGGGCACTGTTATGCAGCTTCCTCACCGGTTAAAACCAACTGTCGCATAGTGGCTCGACAGACTTGGTCATTGATCTAGTTTAACTAGCAAACTTCACAACTGAAAACTCAGCTTCAGATTATATCTTGATTCGGGAAGCCCTTCACGCAGAGCTGAAGTTGCTAAGAAGGTCCAATTAGCTGTTGTTGGAAGTCTTCAGTCCGACAATGACTTGATGCGGCTGTCCACGCGAGTCTATCCTGTACAAGCCTTTAACTGTGGAAACTATTTCCACCTGAATCTATTTGAACTTACTTACTATAGACAAGCCTTCGTCTCCTTCTACAATTTTTAGCCTCCGGCACTTACTTTCATTATCACATTGCCAATTCCTTGATGGCACTGGATGTATCCTATCAAATAAAACCATATTTCAGTGGAGTTCTGTCATAAATTTCTGTACTCTGTCACTTGATTCAGTACCCCTAGATTAGTAATCCGATCTATCTTTCTAATAGTCAGCATTTTTCGGAACCAGCACATTGCAAAAGCTTCTACACATTTCTTCTCTGGACTACTTATTGCCAACATTTCACTTTCGTACAAAGTTGCACTCCAGAAAATATCTACAAAAATAGCAACAAATAAATATACGTTCAAAGGTAACAAAATACTCTTTATAAAAAAAGCTGTTGCCAGTTTGCATCTTACATTCTTTGTATTTCTGCCATCGTTAGTTATTTTGTTTCCTAAAAGATTATCTACTACTTTTACTGCCTCAATTCCTTATCTAACTCCCTCTGCATCACGTGATTTAATTCTACTACATTCCGTTACCCGTCACTTCCTTATTGTAGCCTCTTTTGAAGGCACTACCCATTCCTTTCAGCTGATCTTCCAAGTCTTTTGCCACTTCATACACAGTTAAAATGTGTCGGCAGGTCACAAAGTTTTTATTTCTTCTCCTTCAATTTTAATTTCTGTTCATATGTCTTTTTTTCTAAATATGTAAATGCTATACAGTGTGTTCAGAAATTCCCATTACAAACTTCTAGGACTTGTAGAGAGGAGCGAGTACATTATATTTTGAATAAGAACCAACGTTTCGAAACGTACCGTTTCCGTTCTACCACGGTTTCAGTTCAGATGTATAATTAATCCATTTCTGTTTGAAGAATTCAATTAGACGTGACGCAGTAAAATTATTAGGTAACAATTCGAATGGAAACATAACGAAACACTATTTATCACTTACGCACTTGTGTTTGCATTAAGACTTAAATATTAAATGCTTACATTATTCCTAAACGAAAAAAAAAAACCAGCGTACTGTACGTACTGAACAGTGCTGATGCATTACAACGGCGACCCGATGTGGTGACCACCAATGTTGCTACGGTCATTGCACCTACTAAGCGTTTTCTGGTACACACTGTCCACCACGGACAGAAATCGTGCCAGTAGATCTTCCTCTGTCTCTACAGGAGTCTCATAGCAAGGCAGACGTTAAGTAACATCAAGGCCCGCCGGAGTGGCCGAGCGGTTCTGGGCGCTACAGTCTGGAGCCGAGCGACCGCTACGGTCGCAGGTTCGAATCCTGCCTCAGGCATGGATGTGTGTGATCTCCTTAGGTTAGTTAGGTTTAATTAGTTCTAAGTTCTAGGCGACTGATGACCTCAGAAGTTAAGTCGCATAGTGCTCAGAGCCATTTGAACCAAGTAACATCAGGTGACCGTCTAATGTAGTGCACGTCATCCTGCCTACGCTGTTGCATACCACGGCAAGCATCTTTTCTCCTTCCCTCAGCAGACTTGGACGCGTTATACATTTCAACTGAAAATGACGTAGAACGGAACGGTATATCTCCGGACATCGGTTTCTACTCAAAATATTACGTACTACTTCCCTTTGTTTGTGTCAAGGTAATTTCCGAACACCCTATAAATTAACCTCGCAACGGAAACAGGATAGCTATTGAACATTCCAATGATTCGCAACCAGAATGAGCCGTGGTTGCTTGTCGTACTGAATTGATATCGATATGCTCTTATCGTTGGTGCAATGAGTGCAGCTCCCTCTAGAGCGGCCTGGGTTTCTGGGACCGCTAAGGAGTATGACAGCATTATGAAGGGAGCATCAGTGGAACAACCCAGAGGAAAGGAGTTTCGCCGCCACCAATCTGTCTCTCGGAAGGATATGCAGGGACACGTTGGCCTGTGTTTGGCTTGCAGTGCCGAGAAACCTCAGGAGTGGATTACTCAAAACCCGTCGAGCTATCAGAGGCGTATTTACCGGAATTTCTGAATGCTCCCCTTCTGATTATTGGCATTGAAGTCCGCTCCTCGCAATTTGCAGGCTGAATTGTATGAGCAAGAATTTGTGTGTTTTAAGATCTATTAAGTATTTTAATTAGATCTTTGTACACTACATCTGACTGGAAATTTGATCTATTTTAATGTTCGTGGCGCCTTCAATTTGGGTTAATGTTAGTGTCCGCCTCTACAAGACAGCTTGTGGTGAAGGTTGTTGGCAGTATAGCATTTATGTGTGTTTAAGTGATTCTACCTTCCTATTATTAATTCTCGCCCTCCTTGAGGCAAATAGCTATCAGCTATTAGTTCTGGCTCATACTTTGATCGATGTTTAATGTTATCACAAAGTGTATTTTTCTGGTGTTAAAGTGGACATCCGTGTTGCGCGAATGTTATCAGGGTCAGTGTTAAAAACTGTGTGACTTATGTTTAATTTGAAAGTTTTGGATAAATGCTGTGCTCAGCTTGTAGTTGCCGGATAACCATCTTTGTGGACTTGGCTCCACTAAGTATTATTCATTGAGGCTAATATGCTGTCTATTCTGCTTTAGGTCATGCATATTTATGGGGTTTATATGGGAATTTTACTTTGTTTTAGGATACATCGTCCGTCCTGAGCTTGGCCCGGACGGTGTCCGTGACCAGGAGCCGTAGAATTTGAAGCAGTTTGATCGGCGTTGGCTTACTCATTTGTTCGAGCAGGATTTGGTATAACTATTTAATTCTGAAATTTTCTTAAGCCAACTGTAAGAGGTGTCTTAACTTTTCTGCTAACTTCTTAGGAGACCGTTAAATTGACGGTATCGCTCTTTAGAGTATCGCTCTGAAAGAAACTGCATTAACTGTTGGGAGCGTAATCATGATTTATTATAATCTTGGCTGTGACTTGACCTTGCACTAGTTGGAATTTATTAGTGCTGCAGGGAATCTACGTATTAAGACTGCTTGTGCTCTGGCATCGGTGCTGTTTATCGATCGTTGTTAGACTCACTCATTCTGGGCCCAGTCGGCTTACACAGCCACCTCTTTATGCGATTCTGTGCACAAACCTTAAGCAGCTAAAGCTCACGTTGGCCTCTGCAGTGCTGTTTCTTCCAAGCGTAGCCGTGTCCTCAAAAGCTGCTGTTTAAAGTTAAGTAGAAATTTTAGAGCAACTCTAAGTCATTTATTTGTTAATTAAAAATGTCCGCTTTTCATAACCTTATTGCTTCTTTAAGTTATTTAAACATTTTACTAATGGTCGAGATTTCAACGGCCACGTAAATTTTAATTATTTGAATATTACTGTAGAACACTGTAAGCCATGCTACCATGTTTCTTTTATGAGGTTTTGAATCTTTTGTTCTCCTTTGGTCACCTTGTATTTTAGTATAAGAATATTTTTGAAAGTGGGCTATTACGTGGCCGTAAATTTCTTGTTAATACCTTGTTCTCATGAAATTTTGATAATTTTTATGGCTATCTAAATTTGGCTTGAATTTGTATCATAGCCTTTTGTCTTAAGGTCTGGAAAACAGTGATCGCGTGCGAGTAATAATTGACGTTTACTGCCATTAGATTAGATTAGATTAGATTAGTACTTGGTCCACAGATCATGAATACGACACTTCGTAATGGTGTGGAACGTGCCAGGTTAATAAAAGGTGTCTATACAAGATATTACATTACACAAAATATTACATGACACTTAATTTTTTTAATTATTTTTGTGGGGGTTAGGGAAATTACCCACTTACTATCTCCAAAAATTCATCTAATGAGTAGAAGGAGCTGCCATTAAGAAATTCTTTTAATTTCCTTTTAAATGCTATATGGCTATCTGTCAGACTTTTGATGCTGTTAGTTAAGTGACCAAAGACTTTTGTGGCAGCATAATTTATCCCCTTCTGAGCCAAAGTTAGATTTAATCTTGAGTAGTGCAGATCATCCTTTCTCCTCGTGTTGTAGCCATGTACACTGCTATTACTTTTGAATTCGTTCGGATTGTTAATAAAAATTGCATAGGTGAATATATATTGTGAGGCTACAGTGAAATCTCTAGCTCTTTAAATAAGTGTCTGCAGGATGCTCTTGGATGAGCTCCAGCAATTATTCTCATTACACGCTTTTGTGCAATGAACACTCTTTTACTCAATGATGAGTTACCCCAGAATATGATGCCATACGAAAGCAGATAATGAAAATAGGCGTGGTAAGCTAATTTACTCAGATGTATATCGCCAAAATTTGCGATGACCCTAATAGCATAAGTAGCTGAACTCAAACGTTTCAGCAGATCCTCAGTGTGTTTTTTTTCCAGTTCAACCCCTCATCAATGCATACACCTAGAAATTTTGGATATTCTACCTTAGCTACCGATTTCTGATCGAAGTCTACATTTATTAATAGTGTCATTCCATTTACTGTGTGGAACTGTATGTACTGTGTTTTGTCAAAGTTTAATGAGAGCCCAAATCCCTGATTCTTGTCTGGTATTCAGATTAATTGTTGTTTAATTAACTTATTAATTGGGTTAATGTAATACAGTCTCTCCAAAATAAATTTGTATGTTGTACCAGTGAGTGCAATGTGTCAAATACCCACTGGTCTAGCCCTCCCTTGTTTCCCTTCCTGGACAAATTAAGATGTCGTATTTTCACATTTCTCAGAAATAAGCAATGTGGGGAAGCGCAATGATCAGAAATTCGTCAGAATTGAGTACAAAGAGTAAAGTGGTGCTGCGGTACTCACTGCGGTGCGCCTTGTCGGCAGGGTCCCTCCTCAGCACCACGCGGCGCTTGGCTCCTGGTCGGGGACCTGAAACAGAAGCGGGCCATAACTGTCAGCAGAACGCCACGTATGTCGTCCAGGAACAGAGGCAGGAATAAAATATCTAAAGTCGCAGATTCTATTAGTGAGCTCCAGTTCGTAGCAGGCGTGCGTGCGTTCAGGGTTATAACTTTTCCACCCCACAAACGACCCATTCCTCCCCTCTCCCTCCACCCCCCTCTAACCCTCACCCCCCCCCAAACACACACTCACACACTTTTAATGAGCCACAGGTGACTACGATTTTAATAGTAATAACTACACTGGCGTCCAAAATTAAAGTAACAAGCTGGTATTTCCCCATCCTGTGTCTAATTTAACGATATAATCACACAAAACTGTCAACAGATGTCGTTGCGATCGTGTGCTGCATGGAAGATGGCATTTCGATCAACGGACAACCACCCCATCAATGACAAAGAAGTTCAAATGTTTGTGAAATCTTATGGGACTTAACTGCTAAGGTAGCCAGTCCCTAAGCTTACACACTACTTAACCTAAATTATCCTAAGGACAAACGCACACACACACACACACACACACACACACACACACACACACACACACACATGCCCGAGGGAGGACTCCGCCAGGACCAGCCGCACAGTCCATGACTAAAGCGCCTGGACCGGTTGGCTAATCCCGCGCGGCCCCATCAATGACGTCAGGGCATCTATCAAACGGGGTAGTGTTTACAGGGTATTCCCGCATCCACAATCGCTGTGTACACAGTCACAGACGGTGTAGTATGGCACAGAGAAGACGCCTACAGACTCCCTGCTGCGAAGGGCCATAGGAAGAATGGAAGCAGGAGAGTCGCAGACTGATGTGGTCCGAAGGCTTGACGTTTCTCGGATTAGGCGACAGTTTATAGAGACCGAAACTGTACCCCGGAGACCAGGAAAGGGCCGACCACTTGCGACATTAGAAAGAGTGAGTGTAAGGGCACGACGGCACCGCCTTACTACTGCACTGCGACTATCGTCTGGCCTCGCAGCATCTCCTGGACGTATTTGTCGAGGCAAACGGTGTACAGAAGGCTTCTGCACAGTGGCCTTTATTGCAGGAGTCTGGTTACCTCTGGCGTGTTTTCACCGAATGGAACGTCTAGAGTCGAGCCGTCAACGTGCTACCTGGATGGTCGAACGATGGGCCAATGTTCTTTTCGCAGATGAGTCCCGATTTGGTGTGGAGAGTGATTCTCGACAGATTCGCATCTGGAGGGAACGTGGAACACGATTTCGGGACCCAAACATTTTGGAAAGAGATTGATACTGAGGAGGATCCCTAATGGTGTGGGCAGGGATTATGTTTACCACTCGAACACGTCTCTATGAAATCGCACGAGTGAATCAGCAAGATTTAACTGCTGTCAGGTACCGTGAGGAGATCTTGGGATCTCACGCGTATACTTCGTATTGATGAACGATAACACTCGACCTCATAGAGCACGGGTGGTTGGCGTTGTTTTGGAAAGGGAAGATTTTGCACGTATGACGTGACCTCCCGCTCTCTCGATATGAAACCCATAGAGCATGTCTGAGGTGCAGTAGGAAGACGGGTTGCCAAACGTCAGCATCCACCAACCACTCTCCAAGATTTGCGAGCAGCTGTCCGGAAAAAATGGGCGTTACTGCCTTATCGTGATATTGATGGTATCATACATTCATAGCATCCTCCGTCGTTGTCAGGCTTGTCAGAACCAATACTGAGAACGTTAACCAGTTTTCAGAATGTATGCGCAAATCCGTCAAGTTGCAAGAAAATGAAAAAAAAAAATTGTCCACCGTTATGCAGTGGATAACGTTCTGTATTCTTTACATTGTTTCTACTATCACCTGTTTATATTGTTTTGCGGCAAAATAAACGTATCCCTGCAAAATTTCCGTTTCTTGCTTTGCCTTTGGATACCAGTGTATATAAAACATTTTAACCCGCATAGGCGCTTTCACATTCCATTTAATATGTTGTATAGATTTAGAACAGTACTACTGTTGCTCTCTACCTTTCCATGTCTAGTTTGTACCATCGTCTGCTCCTGTTCTTTCAGACGCCGTTACTTTCTTTATACTTCTTCTTCATCTTATTTGAACTATTTCCTAATTTCCTTTGTTTATAGTTTGACTACACACTCTTTCTATTTGCGTTTTTGCCACACTCCAATATTAACATTATTCTCCCGGCATTTACCCTTTTCCAGTTTATTGTATTTGTTGGATAACTTATTTATTTAATTTAGATTTAATACATTGATGGATTTTATATATTTAGGATTTTATATATTTAGTTTCTCCGTTTGTTGATATTTGGAGTTACACTATCTTTTTTTCCCCTCTGTGCCTATTATGCCGCACTGTGCAGCGAGCTCTACTTCCTTTCGAACTAATTTCCTAGCACACGCAGCTCTATCTACACTGATTAGCCAGAACATTATGTCCTCTGACCTCATCACCTGGCAAGAAATTACTGCTGGTTAGACATGCGCAGGGTGCATGAGCAGGCTGTCCGGGGGTAGAATAGGGAAGGTGCGCGATGTATCTCAGTTTGACCGAGGGCACATTGTGATGACCAGGAGGCTCGGCACGAGCGTTTCTGAAATTGCACGACTTGTCGGACGTTCGAGGAGTGGCGAAACAAAGGGGCGAAACCAAGGTGTAACCACGTCCAGAAGTCGTGGGATTGGGTGGCAAAGCCTCATTACAGATGTCGGACGTTGTAGGCTGGGAGACTGGTAAAACAGGACAGGCGGAGAACTGTAGCAGAACTAACATCAGACTTTAATTCTGGGCAGAGTACAAGTATGTCTGAACACATGTATGGATACACGGTACACCGAACACAACGATGGGCCTCAACAGCCGACGACCCATGCAAATGCCAATGTTAACACCACGCCATCGGCAACTACGACTGAAATGGGCGCGTCACCATCGGGACTGGACTTGGGCGCAATGGTCTGATGAATCCCGATACCTTCTTCATCATGCCTGTGGAAAGGCGCGAATGCTTCGTCTTCGAGGGGAACAAAAATGGTTCAAATGGCTCTGAGCACTATGCGACTTAACTTCTGAGGTCATCAGTCCCCTAGAACTTAGAACTACTTAAACCTAACTAACCTAAGGACATCACACACATCCATGCCCGAGGCAAGATTCGAACCTGCGACCGTAGCGGTCGCTTGGTTCCAGACTGTAGCGCCTAGAACCGCACGGCCACTCCGGCCGGCTCGAGGGGAGCAGCTCCTTGACTACACTGCGGGACGGAGACAAGCTGGTCGCCGGTCCTTTGTGCCCTGGGGAACAGCCACATGGGTATCTAAGGGTCCAGTGGAGCTCGTGTAAGGCACCATGATGCCCAAAGAGTGTCCTACACTGGTTGGAGACCACGTACACTCCTCCGTGAAGATCGTGTTTCCCGAAGGTTGTAGCATCTTTCAACAAGGTAATGCGCTATGTCACAAGACCAGAAGTGTAATTTAGTGGTCCGAGGAACAGAGTGGCGAGTTCCAAATGATGTGCTGGCCACCCAACTCGCCAAGCCTGGACGGGACTGAACACATCTAAGAAGTGATTGAATGTGACGTCAGAGCTCATCGCTCCCCTCCCCGGAATATACGGGAATTAGGTGACTTACGTGCACAGATGTGGTGCCAACTCCCTCTAGCGATCCACTAAGCCCTCATTGGTACCTTGCCATGAAGTGTCGCCGCTGTTATGCCTGCCAAAGGTGGACACACCGGCTGTTAGGTTGGTGGTCATAATGTTCTGGCTGATCAATGTATGTTATTTATGTATCATTTACCAGAGTGGAAGGACCTGCGGTGCCGCCTTGCTTGGGTGCCGCGTATTTGTATGTAAGCGTGGTCATATTCTCTACTGCTATGACTGCTTTTGTGGGCGTGCTTCAGTTAATCCTGTCTACCCTATATTTCATACACACGTGTGCCATTCTATTTTTGCAGCTCCCAAATAACGTTTGTTTAACTTTTTTCTAGGATCTTCTGTTCTGATGTTCCTTGCGATGTGACGCATGCCATTGGCATTAATTTTAGTGTGACATATGTCCCTGGCATTAATTTTAACATCGGTCCCCAACATTTCATAATTATCCTCTTTTCCGAAGTTATGCTTTTAAATCGTTTTGGTAGTATGAAATATAACCATGCCAGATATGTACAATTATGTGCTCACAGTGTACTACTGAGACGAAAGACGTAATAATTAAATTACAAATTTGCAACATTCGACTGCTTTTACAATCACGTTAATAATAAAGTGTTTAATTACAGTAGAATACGTTGTTGTTGTCGTCGTCTTCAGTGCGGAGACTGTTGGTATGCAACTCTCAGCAGTAGTCTTTGTTGTGCAAGTATCTTTATCTTTGAATAACTACTGCAACCGTCATCCATTTGAACCTACTTTCAGTATTCATGCCTAGCTTTTCGTTTACAGTTTGTATCACTACCCCAGAACCTTTCTCTCCTTCTCTCTCTCTCTATCTTGATTTGGGACTTGGGAAGCGTGGTGTATGGAAAACTCAGTGTCAAATTGGGAAAAATTACATCGCCGATTTTATTCGCACAATTCGGGACAGGTGCATGGAAAATCCCCAACACAAGGGGCTACAACAAAATCGGTGGCAGCGGGACATTCTTTATATAAAGAACGTGGGATGAAGTTTGACGAGACTCAGGTAGATTCGAGTAATTCCGGATTTTGAAACAGTGGTTATAGAGAGACAACTGATGTTAGGTTAACAGACAATTTGGATGATAAAGAGAATGGTTTTCCTCTTAGAAGGACGCGGAATCCTGTATTGTCTCGCAATATACCACGACCTTCTTTGGTGCGGCTAGCCCGACAATCTGAAGATAGTCTTTGAGTGCGATGTATCGTTAGCGCCGTTGTTCTACCAGGGGTGGCGCTGCTAGCCCGGTCTTGGGGCAGCAACCGCGGTGGGCGACGCATGCGCCGTGTACATTATGAAGCCAGTAGAGACGACGATTTGCAGCTTTGACAACAGTTTTCCGCGCGACCCGTTGGCGGCAACAGCGTATTCGTAAACGTGGCGGACAGAAGGATCGCCGAAATATCGAGTCACTCTGATTTTAGGAGCCTGGAGGAGACTTAAAGAACCATTACACTGGAACGCTTACCAGGCAGAAAATATAAAGAGATTCTGGTCGTATGTAAAGTATGCTAGCGGCAAGACAAAATGCCTTCTCAGCGTGGTGGCAATGGAAATACTCTCGACGACAATGCCGCAAAAGCAGACTTACTAAAACAGCCTTCCGAAATTCCTTCACCAAAGAAGAAGAAGTAAATCTTCCAGAATTAGAATCAGGAACGACGGCCAACATGAGTAACTTAAAAGCAGATATCGTCGAAGTAGTGAAGCAACTTAAACCACTTAATAAAAGCAAGCTCTCCGTTTGTCATATAGAACCGCTCGCTCGCGAAAGATTCGTACCCAAAAACTGGAAAATTGCACAGGTTACACCAATATTCAAGAAATGTAGTAGGAATAATCCACTAAATTACGGTCTCAAATCACTGAAAACGATATGCAAGCAGGATTTTTGAACATGCATTGTGTTCGAACATCATGAATTACCTCGAAGAGAATGGTCTAACGACACACAGTCAACACAAATTTAGAACACAATGTTCTTGTGAAACACGACTAGCTCTTTGCACACACGAAGTGTTGAGTGCTATTGACACGGGATTTCACATTGATTCCGTATTTCTAGATTTCCAGAAGGCTGTACCAAACAAGCAGCTTGTAATGAAATCGCATGATTATGAAATATCGTCTCACTTACGTGACTGGGTTTGTGATTCCCTATCAAAGAGGTCACAGCCCATAGTAATTGAATGAAATTCAGTGAGTAAAACGAAGTGATTTCTGGGTTCTCCAAGGTCGTGTTAAAGGCCCTCAGCTTTTCATGATCTGTATCAAAGATTTAGGAGCCGTCTTCGCAGATGATGCTGCTGTTTATGGTCTACTAAAGTCATCAGAAGATCAAAATAAATCACAAAACGATTGAGAAAAGGTATTTGCATGGGGAAAAAATTTGGAATTGACCATAAATAATGAAAAGTGAGTGGTCATCGACATGAGTACTAAAAGAAATCCATTAATCATCAGTTACTCGATAAATCAGTCAAATCTATGTATCGTAAATTCAACTAAATACCCAGGAGTAACAATTACGAATAACTTAAATTGGGAAGAACATATAGAAAATGTTGTGGGGAAGACAAACCAAAGACTGGGTTTTATTGGCAGCGTATTTAGAAAATGTAACAGATATTTTAAAGGGACTGCATACACTACGCTTGTCCGTCCTCTTTTGGAGTACTGCTGGGCACTCTGGTATCCTTAGCAGACAGGATTTACGGAGTATATCAAAAAACGTTAAAGAAGAGCAGCACGTATTTTACTATCGCGAAACATGGGAGAGAGTCACTGACGTGACACAGGATCTGGGGTGGACCTCATTAAAACCAACTTTCTCGTCCGAACGAGAATACAGTTTGTTGACGCCGACCTACATAGGAAGAAACGATCACCATAATAAAACAAGGGAAATAATAGGTCGCACGGAAATATATAGGTGTTCGTTTTTTTGGAGCGCTGTTCGAGACTGGAGTAATAGGGAATTATTGTAAAGGTGATTCGATGAACCCTCTGCCAGGGACTAAACTGATCTACAGAGTATCCGTGTGGATGCATGTAGATGTATAGATAAGTGTAAACGCATATTATCTGTGGGCCACTCCAGGTCACAGATGCCTACACGTTTCAGATATAAGAGGGAAGCATGAAAGGGACGACACGTTTGGAAGCAGCCTGCATAAGTTGCGGGAAACAGAGAGCTCCGTGAGGGCGCCTCTAAGTGGAGCCAATGTACGACCTGATACAAAGAAGTGATAGTTCACGCACTATGCAACCATTCTGACATTCAAGATGAATGCGCTATGATGTCATAAACTTTCAGGGATGATGTAGAGAGGTAGTTGTATCAATTTAAAGCAAGCGACCCCAGTCAGGGAGCGATCAAGTTGAAAGCTATAAACGGCAATCTTACTTATACCTCTGACCTGTTGTAGGGGAAGGAACAGAAAAAAGGACTGCGGGAGAATATGAACTTGTCAGTAGAAATGATAGCGGAGAAAAGCTAATTTAGGTTTGCAATACGTTTTACACTGTAACAGCTCTGTCTCGCCGGAACTGAAATGAAACACGCAGCGGCGTCTCCTTTATACACGGACCGTGGGTCCACCGCGCGAGTGCGAACATAACTGCCCTCTAGAGACAGGCACCACAGCGCACTGGTGGTGAAACAACTGAGCTTTGTCGTCATGTGTTGACGTCGACGTATTTTTTATTTAATGACCAATACTTTGAACAAACTGACGGAATGGCTATGGGGAGTCCATCATCCACCATAGCCGCCAATCTGTTTATGGCAGATTTTGAGGACATGGCATTGAAAACGGCGTTCTTAAAACCAACTTGTTTCTGGGGATACTTCGACGATACGTTTATGGTATGGCCATGTGTGAGGGATGCTCTGGATCGTTTCCTAGATCATTTTAATTGTCTGCATTCCAATATTAAGTTCACAATGGCAGTTCAAAGGGCTGTAAAACTTCCGTTTTTAGATGTCTTAGTCTATAGGAGTGATGATGGGACATTAGGACATAGTGTTTATCGTAAGCCAATACATTCGGACCAATATCTTCATGCATCAAGCTATCATCCACCGTATCAACCCAACGGGGTTCTATGTACTTTGGTAAAAAGAGCTTACGCCATCTCGGATGCAGATAGTTTGACACAAGAAGTGGACAATCTAAAAGATGTGTTCAAGCTGAATGGTTATACTGACAATCAGATTCGTCGTGCTTTTCATATTGGACCTTCGAGGGAACTAACAGAAGATACAAGCAAATCAGTGGCATTCCCGCCTTTTTCGGGGAGCATACCTTCAAGAATAGGGAGAATTTTAAAGAAATTTGATATTAAAAGTGTATTCCGTCCGCCAGCTAAGACCAGAGCCCTGCTGGGCTCAGTGAAGGATGATTTGGGTTTGAGAAAGCCAAGGGTCTACAAGATTCCCTGCCATTGCGCGAAAGTCTACATTGGAAAAACGATTCGTACGGTCCAGGATCGTTGCGTGGAACATCATCGCCATACGCGTGTATTTCAGCCAGAAAAATCTGCAATGGCGGAACATTGTCTTATCGAAGGACATAAATGTTGTACGATGAGACACAAGTGGTTGCCCCTACTTCGAGGTATCGGGACTGTGTAGTGAAAGAAGCCATTGAAATCCGGCTATCTGGCAATGTTACTCGTATAAACAGAGATAAAGAGTATCCTTTAAATAAGAATTGGAAACCTGTTCTGTTTCACATTAAGAAACAACGGTTCTTGTCTCGGTCTTCAAAAGCTGCCAAAAGCGTCTGATATCGATTCATTGTTTCCGCGAGCTTTCACCAACGGTGCGCTGCTGTGCCTGTCGCTAGACCGCAGTTATGTTTGGGCACGCGAGGTGGGCCCACGGTCGGTGTATAAAGGAGTTACCGCGGCGTGTTTGAGTTCAGTTCCGGGAGACAGTGCGACGGCCTACTCACCTGAAGATGGCGGCCAAGTGGACCGCTGAAATACTGTGTCCAGATGAGTTCCGGCTGGAGACCCGATATGCATAGAACTGATCTGTACATCCATCTTCCAGCTGCCACCATTCGGCTCAGCTGAATGGAGTACTTAACACCTTGATACACAGAGCACAGATGATCTCGGACGAACAGAACCTTTCAACGGAACTCAACCACCTGGAAACAGTGTTCCGCAAGAACGGGTGCGGCAACAGCCAAATCCAAAGGGCCTTTCGACAACAGAAGCGCAGTAGGAACCAAGATGAAGAACAAACGGAATAAGAGAAAAAACTCCTGGCGTTTCTAACTTTTCCAGGCAACGCGTCGTCCAAAACAGGGAGACTACTGAACCAACACAAGATCGACACAGTGTTCCAACCACCGGCCATGACGCGGCCTAAGTAGGAACGGTGAAAGACGATGTCGACCCCAAGAAAGCGGTCGCATACAAAATTCGTGCGACTGAGGCAAATATAGTGGGAATTAGTGAAGATCGGTGGCAGGAGGAACAAGACTTTTGGTCAGGCGAATACAGGGTTATATATACAAAATCAAATAGGGGTAATGCAGGAGTAGGTTTAATAATGAATAAAAAAATAGGAGTGCGGGTAAGCTACTACAAACAGCATAGTGAACGCATTATTGTGGCCAAGATAAACACGAAGCCCACGCCTACCACAGTAGTACAAGTTTATATTCCAACTAGCTCTGCAGATGACGAAGAAATTGAAGAAATGTATGATGAAATAAAAGAAATTATTCAGATAGTAAAGGGACTGGAATTCAGTAGTAGGAAAAGGGAGAGAAGGAAACGTAGTAGGTGAATATGGAATGGGGGGAAGAAATGAAAGAGGAAGCCGCCTGGTAGAATTTTGCACAGAGCACAGAGCACAACTTAATCATAGCTAACGCTTGGTTCAAGAATCATAAAAGAAGGTTGTATACCTGGAAGAAGCCTGGAGATACTGACAGGTTTCAGATAGATTATGTAATGGTAAGACAGAGATTTAGGAACCAGGTTTGAAATTGTAAGAAATTTCCAGCGGCAGATGTGGACTCTGACCACAATCTATTGGTTATGAACTGTAGATTAAAACTGAAGAAACTGCAAAAAGGTGGGAATTTAAGGAGATGGGACCTGGATAAACTGAAAGAACCAGAGGTTGTACAGAGTTTCAAGAACAACATAAGGGAACAATTGACAGGAATTAGGGAAAGAAATGCAGTAGAAGAAGAATGGGTAGCTTTGAGGGATGAAGTAGTGAAGGCAGCAGAGGATCAGATAGGTAAAAACACGAGGGCTAGTAAAAATTCTTGGGTAACAGAAGAGATAATGAATTTAACTGATGAAAGGAGAAAATACAAAAATACAGTAAATGAATCAGGCAAAAAAGAATACAAACGTCTCAAAAATGAGATCGACAGGAAGTGCAAAATGGATAAGCAGGGATGGCTAGAGGACAAATGTAAGGATATAGAGGCTTATCTCACGAGGGGTAAGATAGATACTGCCTGAAGGAAAATTAAAGAGACCTTTGGAGAAAAGAGAGCCACTTGTATGAATATCAGGAGCTCAGATGGAAACCCAGTTCTAAGCAAAGAAGAGAAAGCAGAAAGATGGAAGGAGTACATAGAGGGTCTATACGAGGGCGATGTACTTGAGAGCATTATGGAAATGGAAGAGGATGTAGATGTAGATGAAATGCGTGCAGAGATTGACAGAGAACTCAAAGACCTGAGTCGAAACAACGCCTCGGGAGTAGACAACATTCCATTAGAACTACTGACAGCCCTGGGAGAGCCAGTCCTGACAGAACTCTTCCATCTGGTGAGCAAGATATATGAGACAGGCGAAATACCCTCAGACTTCAAGAAGAATATAATAATTCCAATCCCAAAGAAAGCAGGTGTTGACAGTTGTGAAAATTACCGAACTATCAGTTTAATAAGTCACGGCTGCAAAATACTAACGCGAATTCTTTAGAGACGAATGGAAAAACTATTAGAAGCCGATCTCGGGGAAGATCAGTTTGGATTCCGTAGAGATATTGGAACACGTGAGGCAATACTGACCCTACGACTTATCTTAGAAGCCAGATTAATAAAAGGCAAACCTACGTTTCTAGCATTTGAGGACTTAGAGAAAGCTTTTGACAATGTTGACTGGAATACTCTCTTTCAAATTCTGAAGGTGGCAGGGGTAAAATACAGGGAGCGAAAGGCTATTTACAACTTGTACAGAAACCAGATGGCAGTTATAAGAGTCGAGGGGCTTGAAAGGGAAGCAGTGGTTGGGAAGGGAGTGAGACAGGGTTGTAGCCTCTCCCGCTGTTATTTAATCTGTATATTGAGCGAGCAGTAAATGAAACAAAAGAAAAATTCGGTGTGGGTATTAAAATCCATGAGAAGAAATAAATACTTTGAGGTTCGCCGCTGACATTGTAATTCTGTCAGAGACAGCAAAGGATTTGGAAGAGCAGTTGAACAGAATGGTCAACAGTGTCTTGAAACGAGGATATAAGATGAACATCAACAAAAGCAAAACGAAGCTAATGGAATGTAGTCGAATTAAGTCGGGTGATGCTGAGGAAATTAGATAAGGAAATGACTCACTTTAACCAGTAAATGAGTTTTGCTATTTGGGGAGCAAAATAACTGGTGATGATCGAAGTAGAGAGGATATAAAATGTAGACTGGCAATGGCAAGGAAAGCGTTTCTGAAGAAGAGAAATTTGTTAAAATCGAGTAGATTTAAGTGTGAGGAAGTCGTTTCTGAAAGTATTTGTGTGGAGGGTAGCCATGTATGGAAGTGAAACATGGACGATAAATAGTTTGGACAAGAAGAGAATAGAAGCTTTCGAAATGTGGTGCTACAGAAGAATGCTGAAGATTAGATGGGTAGATCACATAACTAATGAGGAGGTATTGAATAGGATTGAGGAGAAGAGAAATTTGTGGCAGAACTTGACTAGAAGAAGGGATCGGTTGGTAGGACATGTTCTGAGGCATCAAGGGCTCACAAATTTAGTATTGGAGGGCAGTGTGGAGGGTAAAAATCGTAGAGGGAGCCAAGAGGTGAATACAGTAAGCAGATTCAGAAGGATGTAGGTTGCAGTAGTTACTGGGAGATGAAGAAGCTTGCACAGGATAGAGTAGCATGGAGAGCTGCATCAAGCCAGTCTCAGTACTGAAGACCACAACAACAACAAGAGGCAAATCATGTGTCAGTCAATCAGTTCATACGGTGGCAGATCGATGCAAAGAAGACCAACGCTATGCCCGCCTAGAACAACCAAACCATTGTGCCATATTAGCACATTGCATAAACACTGGACACACAGCGAATTATGACGAGCCAAAAGTACTGGTCTCCACAAATAACTACTGGGTCTGCGTGTCCAAAGAGGCCATTCGCGTGATAACCTTGTCAACAGGGACATTGGTTACCAACTCAATAAGGCCTGGAAACCAATACTAACCTGTACCAAGCAGCAACGGTGCAAGCAGACACAAAATCATTCCGTCACGGCCGCCGGAAAGAACTCTGCGCCCCCCCCCCCCCCCCCCCGCCAACGCCACACCCCCCCTACCCACCTATCACAACCACTGCACCCCCGCCAAGGAAACGCCGCGCGCCATCAGCGCACGTAATCACACCTCAACCCACGAGGGATAAATACTAGCACCAGAGAGCAGACAGGCCATTGCATCAGCACCACCTGATGATGGCGGAACGATTATTCGCCGAAATATCGTGGACATTCGACGACTGTATCTGGCTGGATACTCTAGAACCGTTCAAACAGCATATATGCCGTGTACGCCTCAAATTACGTATTACCAACCTCTATGGGGAGGATATGTTGCAGCTGGTGAAGAAACTGGATAAGCTTCGAAACCAGAAACAAGGCCTCAGATCACATATTAGGAATAAGTATCTTTAAACGCAGAAATATATACTCATAACATGATAAGATGTAATAAAGCTGAATACCAATTCCGTCAAAAGCTGCTGACATGAATTTCCCCCTTGAATTCGAGAAAGTGCAAAAACTGGATGCGACTAAAATAAAGTAGCATACAAATGACACACTTGTAAAGTTTTTAAAACGAGCAGTTCACACACGGATTGCGGACATGAACAAATGTCCACAGAACACTAAGCAAGGAAAACAGCTTCTCTTTTACAAGAAACAAAACCAAATATTGAACCCTTTATGTCATCCAATATTATTTATACATGCAAAAATGAAGCAGAGCATAAACAAGGTACTGACAATGCAATTCAAAAAGTGCTACAGATACAAGAATTCTTAGTCACGAACACAATGTCATGAAACCAGCTTCTGTGAAATGTCGTGTCAGATGAGTTTTGGCTGCTACTAGAGTGCAATTATTTTCAATTATAATGGCAACACAGAAGAAATTGCAATATTGGTTATTAAAAATGAACGCTTTTACAGTCAAAAGTCAACCACAAGGACATTTTCTAAATTCTACATGTCTGTGAATCCTAGCTACGAGAAGTTAATTTTAGTTTTTCAATGAGATTTCTCGAATATGTTACTTCACAGGATCACCAAAACTTTGTTTGCAGACACGCACGATAGTGCTAGACAACAAGGCCCACCCACAAAGTACAAATCAAAAATATTGTCTTCTAACTCGTGTATTTCGAACTTAAAAATACGGACTTCCGCACCATATTTTCTCGTATTACAAGTTCGATGCCAGCCCACCAAGTGCGCTGTTGTCATTCTTTATTTCCGTATCGTAACATGGGTCTTACACGATCGTATACGCTGAAGAGCCAAAGAAACGTACATTTGTGTAATATCGTGTAGGGCCCCCTCGAACACGTAGAAGTGCCGCAACATGACGTGGCATGGACTCGACTAATGTCTAAAGTAGTGATGGAGGGGAATGATACCATGAACCCAGCAGGGCTGTCAATAAATCGGGTCGAGTACGATGGGGTGCTCTCTTGCACGTTGCAAGGCATATCAGATATGCTCAATAATCTAGAGAGTTAGCTGGCCAGCGCAAGTGTTTAAACTCAGAAGAATGTTCCTGGAGCTACTCTGTGGCAATTGTGGACGTGTGGGGTGTCGCATTGTCCTGCTGGAATTGCCGAAGTCCCTCGGAATGCACAATGGACATGAATGGATGCAGGTGATCAGACAGGACGTTTACGTACGTGTCACCTATCAGAGTTGTATCTAGACGTGTCAGGAGTCTCCTATCACTCCAACTGCACACACTTCACAACATTACAGAGCCTCCACCAACTTGGACAGTCCCCTGCTGACATGCAAAATCCATGGGTTCATGACGTTGTCCCCCTACCCGTACACGTCCATCCACTCGATACAATCTGAAACGAGAGTCGTCCGAGCAGGCAACATGTTTCCAGTCATCAACAGTCCGATGTCGGTGTTGACGAGAACAGGCGAGGCGTAAAGCTTTGTGTCGTGCAGTCATCAAGTGCACACGAGAGGGACTTCGGCACCTAAAGCCCATATCGACGAATGGTTCGCACGCTGACACTTGTTGATGGCCCAAGACTGAAATCTGCAGTAATTTGCAATAGTGTCGCGCTTCTGTCACGTTGAACGATTCTCTTCAGTCGTCGTTGGTCCGTTCTTGCCTGGATCTTTTTCCGATCGCAGAATTGTCGGAGACTTGATGTTATACCTGATTCCCGATATTTACGGTACATTCGCGAAATTGTCGTACAGGAAAATCCCCACTTCTTCGCTACCTCGGAGATGCTGTGTCCCATCCCTCGTGCGCCGACTATAACGCCACGTTCAAACTCACTTAAATCTTGATAGCCTGCCATTGTGGCATCAGTAACCGATTTAACAACTGCGCCAGACACTTGTTGTCGTATATAGGCGTTGCCGACCTCAGTGCCGTATTTTGCCTCATCACATATCTGTATTTGAATATGCTTACCTATACCAGTTTCTTCGTCGTTTCAGTGTACGCTATTTTTGTGTTCTGTGGTGCCTGGAAGGAACTCATCGATGGCACAGCTTCCCCCTCTGTCCTTTTGCCCTTTGAATTTTATTTGTTAAATTATTTTGTAAATTACTAATGTGCGATGAGCTTATTGAAAGAACAACATTTACTGTTTTTGTATCTTGAAAATTACTTATTACATGAGTTCGTAAATTACTGAAGTATACCTTTCATTATCAGTTAGCAGCCTGTTCTTTAGAATACTTATTTTATGACCTCATATATGATCCACGCATATTCTTATTTTCAGCTGTTTCACTGTTTTACAATCTTACCTTAATCTGTCGACTTCTTTTATAATGTATTTTGTGTAACTTTGTTTTAATGCGATAAATTTAATTAAGTAATTGGCCATACAGTGGTGCTCTCTAAGAAACTTACTTTTGTCTTTATCCTAATTAGCAGCATCACAGTCTCCATAGTAGTTTTAAAGATTGAGTACTTAATTGTACAACAGGTGATGTGTTACACTATGTAGCATTACTATTTTTATGTTCACTGTCACTTTCTTTTCTTTTTATACTGTACATATTCCTATTACGATGAAATTTTTATCAACATTAGTTTTTCTGTAATTTTTTTGATGTGAAGGTGATAGTTAGCACACTGGGAAGCAGTCATATTATTTTATAAGCCAGCGATCTTGTAGAAGTTTCTATTGAAAACTAAGATCGTATTTTCACATTCTTGACCACGTTGAGCCTAATGAATAAAAATTCATGACAGCATACAAAGAGACTTTTTGCCGCTAACTGCACCAATTTACTTCTTATAGCAATTGTTAGATACTTACAGTGTCTGCTACGATCAAAATTACCGCAAAGAGCTGTGCAGATTACGCCAATAGCTGTACAGGATGTTTCCTGATTACTGTTCACTTCGCTGGTCCGGTATTCCCAGAAGCAGTCGTGGAACATGAAGCTAGTCTGCCTCAGGCTATCGCGGCCAGCAGTCGCTCACACATGAGAGTTAATTTCGACGAGTGCAGCAGTTTTGCTAAATATTCAAGTAAGACCGCGCTCAAAATATAACTTTTATGACAGGTGCTTCGTTCCACAGTGCTGCTTGAGTTTCATTTCGTTCCGCAGACTCTCGTTAAAATAACGCACCGCAGCCGCTGTCTGTTGCACACAATACCGTGCAGTCCGCCGCTTTTATGCGTTACATGTGCTTTCTCATAAGGGGAAAGCAAAGAGAGGGAGGTGAGCGCTGTTGTACGCAAGCTTAATCGTCCTTGGCTCTCTAACGGAAAGAGAGAAATGAATGCAGTACTACGTACGAGAATTGCCGCAGCAGTTATTCGGCAATGCGGAGGTAATTTCTTTCTTCTCTGTATTGTGGTTTTAAACAGTTTATAAAGAATTTTAAGCAACGCTCAAATGGAATTAATTTCAAATCGAATGGAATTAGGCCGAGATTTGGCAGAAAATGATTAGTGCATCCTAGCTGAACGGTACTATAATGGTTAAGAGTCAGAAACTGTCATACACAGGAGTTTCTAAGAACATAATGCATGAGTAAACATAAAACAGATTAATGTGACCAAGAGTGAGATGTACCTTTGTTATTGATTTAAAGTATGGGAGTCATGCATGTTTAGTACGATTGTAAAAGTTAGTTGAATTTATGAATTGTACCGCTACTCGAATTCACACAATTGTCTTTTCATAGCAATGCTGTTGACGACCATGTTTCAGTAATAAAAAAATGTCATTGATATTATTTCACGGCGGTACAGTGTAACACGCGTAGCTCGATTGCCAAATGATATGACTACAAATCCAGATGTTCGGCATCCCATTTTTTTCCATCATGTGTCACTTGACGTGTTAATGCGAAAGATTGCCCAAACTGCTGCATGATTAGGAGTCTACATTGGAGGTCCCCTATAACTGGCTGCGAATATCGGCTCAATTAAGGAAGGCACCATTTTGTTCGAACCAAGCGTTAAGTCGAGAAGACCTTGACCTTATTATGAAATGTTCACAAATTAATGGATTGTTAAACAGTGGCAGCTTCCTCTGTAAAGAATTTCCACAGCAGCCGTACCGGATATTCACTGGTCAGACTACTAGTTTTATCTTGTAAAATATTACTGCAGAAATATTATACAGGAGGTACCTCTTCCTTTGTGCTTTTTAGGGATGTTCATTATTTTACTTCTTCCACATATTATCAACACCATGTAGTAGCAACGTCTACATGACAAAAATTTCCTGATTGTAATATGAAGAGAATCGCTCTTCATCCTCGATTTTTTGATATAACATGCCGAATTCTGTGCTGCATCAGTACATCCTTTAATCTGGAAGTGTGAGTGTTATGTACGTTAACGCGAAAGAAAGCTCAAGAGATTACAGATTAAAAGGCAGCTGCAGTGATCAAAATACAGTTGACAAAAGCACAACATTGATGAAGACTTTATTAGGCCAACTGAAGATGAGTGAAAACCGAAACGTATCTTGGTATAAATAAAGTTATATGAAAGGTGAGTGGCTGCTTTATTTCTTCAAGTAACTAAATCACAGCCAAGAAGCCCAATCATGATTATCATTTGTAAACTAATTTTAACTATTTTTTTGGCGTTGGTTTGCTGTCGATTCTGATGACAATAATATTATTACTTAACTTCTCATTTTAACTCTCTCTTTTCCGAGTCTTACTGTTCATAATGTATGTTACTTGCGTTATTCTTTTGTTTCCGTAAACATACGTTAACATGGATCGTCACCGAGGCCACTCGCCTGAACCAAAGTTATAACTGCCTACGCAAAAGCCATCATCAGAATCCTGGTTCAGAAAAAAAAAAAACCAGAGGATTACGTAGTTATACGGCTGATTTGCAACGAACATGAGAAGCCAACCACGCAAGTCAACCATGCAACTAGGTAAGGTCGTTTTTATCTGTACCAGGAACCTGATTATGCCTAACAGCGACATGCGTAAAAATGGATTAATAAATGAGGGAATACAGATTTCTAGTTTTCGCTGCACTACAATTCACCCATCTGCGACCAACTCAGCAAACTGCAGACTACGAAAATTATTAACCGAGGTCGCCTCCCCACTGCTTGCCTTTATGGTATACCTTTAGATTTTACTATTTTTGGCTATAGGCAGGCCATTCGAGTGTTTGAAATTTAGTGTCTTAATATCTACAAACACTATTAGCAAGCATATTTTAAATATTTGTCCCAAAATATGTATGATGACTTATCGATTGCGCATCGGTTGTTTCTGTAACACTACATAAATACATTTCCAGCGTCTGGGTCAGTCTTCCAACAATTACTTCCACGGCCGACACTGAGAACAACCGCGGGCCGGATCCAGCCCGCGGTCGCCAGTTGCTCATTTCTGGTGTACAGCAGCGTCAGTGTCAGTGTCAATGAAATGTATGCATTACCATGGAGTCAAATAACAGTTGACATCCCACTTAACCCCCATATTTTTTATTGATACTGACACTGAACGTTATTTTACAACGTTTTTAACTGATGGTGGTGGTAGCCGAAACATTCTAATATACACTCCTGGAAATTGAAATAAGAACACCGTGAATTCATTGTCCCAGGAAGGGGAAACTTTATTGACACATTCCTGGGGTCAGATACATCACATGATCACACTCACAGAACCACAGGCACATAGACACAGGCAACAGAGCATGCACAATGTCGGCACTAGTACAGTGTATATCCACCTTTCGCAGCAATGCAGGCTGCTATTCTCCCATGGAGACGATCGTAGAGATGCTTGATGTAGTCCTGTGGAACGGCTTGCAATGCCATTTCCACCTGGCGCCTCAGTTGGACCAGCGTTCGTGCTGGACGTGCAGACCGCGTGAGACGACGCTTCATCCAGTCCCAAACATGCTCAATGGGGGACAGATCCGGAGATCTTGCTGGCCAGGGTAGTTGACTTACACCTTCTAGAGCACGTTGGGTGGCACGGGATACATGCGGACGTGCATTGTCCTGTTGGAACAGCAAGTTCCCTTGCCGGTCTAGGAATGGTAGAACGATGGGTTCGATGACGGTTTGGATGTACCGTGCACTATTCAGTGTCCCCTCGACGATCACCAGTGGTGTACGGCCAGTGTAGGAGATCGCTCCCCACACCATGATGCCGGGTGTTGGCCCTGTGTGCCTCGGTCGTATGCAGTCCTGATTGTGGCGCTCACCTGCACGGCGCCAAACACGCATACGACCATCATTGGCACCATGGCAGAAGCGACTCTCATCGCTGAAGACGACACGTCTCCATTCGTCCCTCCATTCACGCCTGTCGCGACACCACTGGAGGCGGGCTGCACGATGTTGGGGCGTGAGCGGAAGACGGCCTAACGGTGTGCGGGACCGTAGCCCAGCTTCATGGAGACGGTTGCGAATGGTCCTCGCCGATACCCCAGGAGCAACAGTGTCCCTAATTTGCTGGGAAGTGGCGGTGCGGTCCCCTACGGCACTGCGTAGGATCCTACGGTCTTGGCGTGCATCCGTGCGTCGCTACGGTCCGGTCCCAGGTCGACGGGCACGTGCACCTTCCGCCGACCACTGGCGACAACATCGATGTACTGTGGAGACCTCACGCCCCACGTGTTGAGCAATTCGGCGGTACGTCCACCCGGCCTCCCGCATGCCCACTATACGCCCTCGCTCAAAGTCCGTCAACTGCACGTACGGTTCACGTCCACGCTGTCGCGGCATGCTACCAGTGTTAAAGACTGCGATGGAGCTCCGTATGCGACGGCAAACTGGCTGACACTGATGGCGGCGGTGCACAAATGCTGCGCAGCTAGCGCCATTCGACGGCCAACACCGCGGTTCCTGGTGTGTCCGCTGTGCCGTGCGTGTGATCATTGCTTGTACAGCCCTCTCGCAGTGTCCGGAGCAAGTATGATGGGTCTGACACACCGGTGTCAATGTGTTCTTTTTTCCATTTCCAGGAGTGTATAATGAAATGTATTAGTTATATGAGTTGGTTCAGGAGCGGCAACATATCGCCGCTGGACGTTAGATGGGTCACAATAGAGTTGTTGGGATCTAATCTGCGGTGTGTGTGTGTGTGTGTGTGTGTGTGTGTGTGTGTGTGTGAGTGAGTGTGTGTGTGGACGGAGGAGGTGAAGAGATAGAGAATTCGTTGACGGAAAGGTCAACGGATGTGCTTTGAGTATCGGTGAAGGGTTTGGTTAGAGTGGCAGAACTTGGTTAGAAGGATATCTGGGCTATAACAGCAGATGAGACGGATCAAAGAGTTTTGGGTCTCGTGGATAGTGGGTTAATGCAGTCCGAATTTGGGCCACTCCCCATTTCGGGACAATCATTGTAGTGTATGGACATCCTGATGGATGGGATACGTAGGATTTCTATGTTTGTTTACGGCCGATACCGAGTCTGAGGCATTCTAATGTGTTACGTGACCTAATATGACGGTCCTAAATGTTTAAGATATTTTAAGAAGGTGGAAGCTTGAGCTGGTTCGCTCTCTATGTACACTGAAGCTAAACAAAATCGCAACACCAAGGAGGTGTACGACATAAACGAAAGTTGGGACGCGTGTTTCTATATCTGAAAGATGATGTCTGTTCAAAGTTAGCGCCAGTCGCATAAGAGTGGCGCTAGTAGCGCCTCTGCCAGGATACAGATCATACACGCAGTAACGGTCGTGAACCTATGTTACCTTCGAGACTGGACGTGGTGAGGTCACGTCAATTAGGAATGCCTTTAAGGCGACGATGACGCCATTATGGGCACTTCACTGAGTTTGAACAAAGTGGTGTTACAGGGCTACGAGAAGCTGGATGCTCCTTGTGTGATACAGAAAAAAGTCTTGCCAGGAGTGTAGCCAGTGTACATGACTGCTGGCAGCGGTGGTTACGATAATGTGTGGTCGCAACAAGACCGGGCTCAGGACAACCACGTGGCACTACCCAGAGCGAGGACTATCGTGTTCGGCGTATGGGTATGACGAGTCGTGCCGCATCTGCAGAAGCAATTTGAGCAGCAGTTGGCACCACAGTGGCACAACGAACAAAGCGGTTACTTCAAGCGGGCCGGAGTGGCCGAGCTGTTCTAGGCGCTCTAGTCTGGAACCGCGCGATCGCTACGGTCGCAGTTTCGAATCCTGCCTCGGGCATGGAAGTGTTTTATGTCCTTAGGTTAGTTAGGTTTAATTAGTTCTAAGTAGGTTTAAGTAGTTCTGTGTTCTAGGGGACTGATGACCTCAGATGTTAAGTCCCATAGAGCTCAGAGCCATTTGAACCATTTGGTTACTTCGAGGACAACTCCAAGCCAGACGCTCTGTTGCGTGCATTCCACTCACGCCGAACCACAACCATTTGCTTCTTCAATGGCATCAAGCAAGAGCGCATTGACGAACAGGTTGGTGGCTGTTGCCCTTTCTGTTGATGGTTTTACCTCGGTACCAGTGATGGCCGTGTGTTGGTTACAAGGAGGCCAATTGAGGACCAGCGCCCAACCTGTCTGCGTGCTGTACACTCCAGGCCTACCCCGGAAGTTACGGTTTGGGAGGCGATTTAGTATGACAGCAGGGGCACTCTCGTGGTTATCCCACGCACCCTGACTGCAAAACAGTACATTATTGTGGTAATTCGACCTGCTGTGGTTACATTCATGAAGAGCATTTCAGGGGGTGTTTTCCAGGAGGCTGAAGCTCGCCGGCATACCAATGTTGCAACACAACATGCTCTATTATAGTGTCAGTATGTTGTCTTGGCCTGTTCTGTCTGTAGATCTATCTCCGCTCGAGTACATATGGGACATCATCGGACGACAACTCCAACCTCATCGCCGGCCGAAGTGGCCGTGCGGTTCTAGGCGCTGCAGTCTGGAACCGCGAGACCACTACGGTCGCAGGTTCGAATCCTGCCTCGGGCATGGATGTGTGTGATGTCCTTAGGTTAGTTAGATTTAACTAGTTCTAAGTTCTAGGGGACTAATGACCTGATAAGTTGAGTCCCATAGTGCTCAGAGCCATTTGAACCAACCTCATTCACAAACAGCATTAACAGTCCCTGTGTTGACCGACCATGTGCAATAGACATGAAACTCCATCCGACAAACTGACATGTGGCACCTGTACAACACAATGCACGCACATTTTCATGCCGGCATTCAACATTCTGACAGTTACATCGGTTATGTCAATGTATCAGCAATTCGCATTTGCAATAGCTTGTCTCGTGCTTATATCAACCTCTGATCTTGCAACTTTAATCACTTAAATATGTTACCTAGACAAATGTATTCCTGAAATTTCATTATTCTACATTAATTATTATTCGTTGTTGTGATTTTGTCCTTTAGCGTGTTTGCCGGGTTTTGACTGGTTTATTTGAAGAGGCGACTGGTTGAACCGAGAGGTGAAATAGTTAAAATGGAAACTCTGTTGAAAACTAAAGATGTTTCAGTTAATTCAATTTTCTGAGTAAGGAACGAGAGAAAACTGGGAGGTAAAAATTATGTTGTAACATTAAACAGGAAAAAACTTTCCTAAAGTTCTGCAACGTTGTCCTTATTTGGTCATCAGCTGGCATTTCGAGACCAAATAAGTATAATTTTTTGAAAACTTTGCTCTGTAAACCGATGTTTTAAATTCCCTTGCACAGTGTTTATTTGCTGCAGTTTTACCTTGACAATGAAAAGGTGCGCACCTGTCGAAATGTAGGCGGTTGTGGAGGACGTCACCCGGCTGCATTCCAGTAAGTTATTTGAACTAGTATAATTTTGCATAGCTCTGGGAAAGTGTTTCCAGTTCAATATTATTTATATGCTCTGCCAAGGATAGACGGAAGATTCGCGTAATGGTATTCATCTCAGATTAAAAATTACGTGTTGCTTACTTAAGCACGTATGAAGTGCGTCTGACTTGTAGGAACCGGCACTAGTATTCACTAACGATGTTGCTCTGCCCTGGTTTACTTTTCTATTTTTCATCTATGAAATCAGTTTATACTCAGTGCTTAGTAATCGTATTCTTCCATACTTCTAAATGCACAATTCCTCATATTTTTTATATTGGGCATACTAATCTAGTTTCCCGACTCTCTGACATTGTTCGATGAACTTGTGTACAGTATGTTAAATGGAACCAACAAATTACACTCCATTCGATTCGAAGTAGGGCATTCACCGGTGGCGAGCTATTTTCCTGTACCATACACACCGTGTCCGCCCAGTTCACAACCGTGTGCCGGTCTGATAACTGAATTGCGCCTGTGATCCACTCACTACGAGGCAGAGAGGCCGGTGCAAAGCTGTTATAACGAAAACGCAATTGGCGAGTGTACGATCAATTAATTCGCAGTGGTGCGCAGTGCCAGATACAGTCCAATTCACAGAGACTATGGCAGCATTACCTGCGCCATTTAATTGCTCGCATCGCCGGGTTATTAGCGTACAGTTGGCGCGACCGCACGTGCGCGAATCTCACGTGTGGTCACTCTGCCTTAGAACAAAAGCTATAGGCGGACTATCTGTCGCCACACGCCTGTAGCTACACGAAAGGGGAGAGAACTTATTTGCGTAACGACAAATTAGATATCATTATGTTTGTACTGATAGAGTAACGGGAAAGGGAGAGTTTTCGGATCTAAAAACTGATGCGCTGCCACGTCATAAGAAAGATCATTCATTGCAACGTACTTTAATGATTAATCTAACATTTGTCAAGTGAAAACCTGGGAAAATTACTGCCACATATACACTGCCTGACATTAAAGGGGAAGCACCCAGAAGGTTTGTAAGAAGTTAAAGGCAACTTCGCGGGTTGAGAGTATATGAGGTCACAATTAATAAAAATTTCCTGGCTATTATGCCGTGCTCGAATAGATTTCACAATAAAACCCGACGTTCCGTCCCCGTATGCGGAAACATCTTCAAGGGGGATCATAGTTTCTTTGGATGTCCTGTTAACACTCCGGCTCGCCACTGACTGTCATAAAAACGTTGGTGGATAGCGCAAGGAACATTTGCGAACCAGAGCTGATTGACACAGAATTAAAAACAGGTTACCTATACAATGACCAAGAATGGTTATTCGTCCGCTGAGGTAAAAAGAATTTTAAGACCACTGCACAAGGGTCATAGCGATGCACAAGCGCCTGTGAAATTGGAAGTTTTCCAGCCTTTCATCAAGGACGTTTCTGACAATGTAGGAAAAATCTCGAAGAAACTGAACATCGCGGTAATCTATGAATCCACCCGTAAGATACAGGATCACTTAAGATTAGCCAAGGACAAATATAACGGTCATAAAATGACCATAACAGTACATGGGTAGTAGTAGAAGGGGGAAATTGAGAGACCAGCTGTTGCAAGACATGCTTTGCAGCCAGGAGAGAACCAGATTCATTTTGACAGGACTCAAGTATTGGCAGCCACTACCAGAAATCATGGAAGGCTATACAAAGAGGCTCTAGAGATTATTCAAAGCCCCAGGATTTTGATGATGGAGGAGGAGTGCGTACAACTGAATGACATCTGAATCCAGATGTTGAAGAAGATGTGTACCGGCCTTCCAGCAAGGGTTGACAGCAACAGCGGACGACGGCAACCAGCATCATCTAGATGTGGCCGGGTATTCAAAGCATGCGACGTAACGCCACTGCCCTGGAGCACGCGGAGCACGCTGAACGGAATTATGCTGCAGTCAGTAGCGAGCCTGGCTGTGAATGGGAAGCTCGAAGAAGCTACGATCCCCTTTGAAAATGTCCTTCGCAGAGGGGGACGAAGCACTGGGTTTTAATGCAAAATCCATTCCATCACAACATAATAACCTGGAACATTTTGTTAATTGAGACATTTCCGGTCGTAGAAGTTTATGTTCCACAAGTGTATGAAATGTTACTTCAGTGATTAACAAGTGGAGTCAAATTTAAAAAGAACTTGACAGTATTAGACCATCTACCAATAAGAAGTCTGCAGGCTTTCCGGTCTGAATGCAAGCAACGTTCCGGTTGGTAATGGTGACATAAAGCTGGTGTATCCTCTATCTGGGACAGATCTGAGAATTTTGCTGGTTCAAATGGTTCAAATGGCTCTATGCTCTATGGTACTTAACATCTGAGGTAATCAGTCTCCTAGACTTAGAACTACTGAAACCTAACTAACCTAAGGACATCACACACATCTAGGCCCGAGGCAGGATTCGAACCTGCGACCGTAGCAGCAGCGCAGTTCCGGACTGAAGCGTCTACAACCGATTTTGCTGGTCATGGGAGAATCCAACATCAGGCAGAGAGATCAAAAGGCTACACGTCATGTGTAGGCGACCATTGCCCAGTTGGCAATGACCCACCCCACTCCATGAGACCAGGAGTAGCACCGTTGAGCCTCTCCAAAAACTGAAAGCATAAGACTTCTCACCAGATCGCCGCCATGTAAGCCGACGATGGTAATCAGGCGTAGAGCAGTATCACGCTCTTATTATTCTCTCTCGGCTCTTGTACTTATTCCATATAACCCGACTCTCCCTATAGCTTACCCCTATTTTTCTCAGGATTTCGAACATCTTGCATTATTTTACATTGTCGAACTCTTTTTTTCAGGTTGACAAATTCTGTGAACGTGTTTTGATTTTTCTTTAGTCTTTCTTCCATTATCAACAGCAACGTCAGAATAGCCCTAAATGGTTCCTTCACCTTTCCTAAAACCAAGCTGATCGTCATCTAACAGATCCTCAATTTTCTTTTTTATTCTTCTGTACATTATTCTCGTAAGTAACTTTGTTGCATGAGCTGTTAACCTGATTATGTGATAATTCTCGCATTTGTCTGCTCTTGCAGTCTTCGGAACCGTGTGAATGATATTTTTCCGAAGGTCAGATGGTATGTCGCCAGACTCGCACATTCTACACACCAAGCAGAAGAGTCGTTTCGTTGCCACTTCCCCCAATGTTTTTAGAAATCTTGATGGAATGTTATCGATCCCTTTTGCCTTATTTGATCTTAAGCTCTCCAAAGCTCTCTTAAACTCCGGTTCTAATACAGGATACCCTATCTTTTCTAATTCGATTCCTGTTTCTTCTTCTATCACTTCAGACAAATCTTCCCTCTCATAGCGGCTTCCAATGTACACTTTACACCTATCTGCTCTCTCCTCTGCATTTAACAATGGAATTCCCGTTGCACTCTTTATGCTAAGATCCTTGCTTTTGATGTCACCGAAGGTTGTTTTAACTATCCTATATGCTGCTTCCGGCAATCATTTCATTTTCGATTTCTTCATATGTTTCCTGCAGCGATTTCGTCTTAGCTTGCGTGCACTTCCTAATTATTTCATTCCTCAGCTGCTTGTACGTATTTATGTATTCGTGAATTTCCCTGAAATTTTTTTATTTTCTTCTAACATCGATCAACTGAATTATTTCTTCTGTCACCCATGGTTTCTTCGCAGTTACCTTTTTTGTACTTTCCATCTTTCATGATTGCCTCTTTTAGAGATGTCCATTCTTCTTTAACTGTACTGCCTACTGATCTATTCCTTATTGCTTTATCTATAGACTTAGAGAACTTCAAGCCTGTATCGTCATCCCTTAGTACTTGAGTATCCCACTTCTTTGCGCACTGATACTTCTTTCCTTATCTCTTGAAATTCAGCCTACTCTTTATCATTACTATAATGTCATCTGAGTGTATATCTGCTACTGGGTTCGCCTTACAATCCAGTATCTGATTTCGAAATCTCCGCCTGACCACGATGTAATCTTCCCGTATCGCCAGGTGTTTTCTAAGTATGCCGCCTTCTCTTGTGATTCTTAAACAGAGTATTCGATATTAGTAGCTGAAGTTTATTACAGAACTCAATTAGTCTTTCCCCTCTCTGATTCCTTGTCCCAAGCTCATGTTCCCTTGTAACCTTTTCTTCTACTCCTTCCCCTACAATTGCATTCCAGTCCCCGAAGGCTATTAGATTTTTCATCTCCGTTTATGTGCTGTATTACTCTTTTAATATCCTCATACACTTTCAATATCCTCATACACTTTCTCTATCTCTTAATCTTCAGCTTGCGACGTCAGCATGTATACCTGAATTATCGTTGTAGGTGTTGGTTTTCTGTCGATTCTGATAAGAATAACCCTATCACTGAACCGTTGACTGTAACACACTCTCTGCCCTACCTTTCTATTCATAACGATTGCTACCTCCGTTATAGCATTTTCTGTTGCTGTTGGTGAGAAATCCTTGTCTTCTTTCTATTTAACTTCACTGACCCCTACTATATCTAGATTGAGGCTTTGCATTTCCTTTTTCAGATTTTCTACCTTCCCTACCACATTCTAGCATCTGACATTCCAAACCCCGACTCGTAGAACGTTATCCTTTCGTTGATTATTCGATATTTTTCTCATGGAAACCTCCTCCATGGCAGTTTCCTCCCGGAGATCTGAATGGAGACTATTCAGGAATCTTTTGCCATTGCAGACACATAGCCCTAAGTGTTGTGTATGTGTGTGGCAGCCTATGCATGGGACGGGAATTCCCTAGTCCGGTTAGTGTTAGCCTCCTATCTTTGGTGCGGGATAACACGGAATTTTGCAAGGAGTCCATTACTTGTTCTCAGATGGCAGTCACAGATGTGATGGGGTGACGACGTGCTTTGTGCACATGACGGCGATCCTCTGCTGTGGTGGTCAGACATCATCTATCGGAACCTCGACGACGGCTATGCCTGCCGTCACGTGCCCATACAGTCCAATATCCGGCCCCTGTCACATCCTAATGCCCCACAAATCTGGATAGTGCGCGTTTCGACCAGCCGGCCAAATGGAAAAACACAGTGAGGCCCCTCTCAGCCTGGGAAAAACTTTCTAAAGCCAACATCTCATAAATGTTTCTTTATTTACAACAACCGGTTTCGACGAAGTTTTCACTCATCTCTAGGACTTCAAGAAAATTTTTGTAGCATCTGTTCATTTTGAGTTGGAACCTCGTGCCCAGTTTTTAAGTTGGTTGCTAAAATATAGCATATTATACAAAGGTCTGTCATAAATAAAACATTTAAAATCAAAATGCATCTTGTGCACCTGAGCATATCCACATTTGTAGCATTCACGGCTGATTGTTACGTCCTTAAAATCACAGTACAGAATAAAATGCACAGTAGCACCAGTAGCACATCTGGACATATTGTAATCGTTGAAGATTCTCGTTAGACGGCTTGGAAGGTAAAACTGACACTGTAATTTTTTTGACGTATCTATTATTTAAGAACCCTACATATTTGAACACCGCCGAGTGCAAAAGTTGCTTTTCGATTTTAAATGTTTTATTTATGACAAACCTTTGTGTAATGTGCTACATTTTAGCCGCTAACATGACAACCTGGCGTAGTTTCAACTAGAAATGAACGCGTTTTACAACAAAAATTTTGGAGCGTAAGATGACAGTAAACTGTGTCGAAACTGGCTATCCTAAATGAAGAAATATATATGCGATCTTGGCTTTAGAAAGATTTTATCAAGTAAGCCACATCGCTCCTTCTGATTCGTCAAAATGAGAAAATTCAATGAACGCGAGTATGCGGCAACTCTATGTCTTTCACAGTTATCATTCGAGAACTGACGCTGTTCGCCCTCCTTGTATACCCTACCAGGCCTGGTAAAAAAGTAAATACGAACAACGCTAATGGACTCTGGTGGCTACTAGCAGCTCTAATCATTTACGTACCCGCCGATAGTGTGTATGGTACAAACTTGCACTCACATCCGGGCATTTCTTCTGGTTGCAACAATTCTTTTGTCAGCTAGCCTATAACAAATTTCTGCTGAAACAGACGTACAATTTCAAACAGCCAAGATCGCTATTGTACAGCCTTTATTATGATGACTTGTTTCAGCAAATTACGTTGCCGTCATCAGATGTGAGCTGCATGTGACAATACGATATAAGATGCATTTGATCAGGAATCAGTGACATGCGGGGGGGGGGGGGGGGTCGATATCTCCTACAACAAATGAAAGAATCAGAGACCAGTTAATACAAGGAAAAAATCATACGTGTTTTCACCTTCTGTTATAAAATCAGGTATGTACTAAAGTTTTTTGTAGAAAAAAATTAGACAACTACAAAGCAACTTTTAAATAGTACTTGAATAAATACAGTGACCATTTAGTGCTTCCGCTTTATTTATGCCCAGACCCGTGTAAAGTTTTCAACAGCCCTTAGTTGGCTCAATACAGCAAATATTTAATGTTTGTATGTCGATATGTTGTGTGCCTTGTATGATAACCTATAGCCAAGGGCCAGAACGACAGTCATAATTGGTAATACAGTTTGTATATGTTTTCTAGGTCTTCGACTTATTGACTTTTTTTAAAAAAATGGTTCAAATGGTTCTGAGCACTATGGGACTTAACATCTGAGGTCATCAGTCCCCTAGACTTAGAACTACTTAAACCTAAAGACATCACACACATCCATGCCCGAGGCAGGATTAGAACCTGCGACCGTAGCAGTCACGCGATTCCGAACTGAAGTGCTTAGAACCGCTCGGCCACCGCGGCTGGCTTGACTTTTTCACCAGAAACTACCGTAACACGTGTATTGCAGGGTACGTAGTGTAGCCTTTCCTTTTCTATTTCTGTTGCATGTAGTACATAGGGCGTTTACCTAATTTTATCATCCACATTACAACAAGAGATGTGTATTTGAGGAAATAGATTTCTTTCTTGTACTGATATAAAATGTCGTGTAGCGAGGGCCTCCTGTAGGGTAGACCAGTCGCCTGGTGCAAGTCTTTTGAGGTGACACCACTTCGGCGACTTGTGCGTCGTTAAATATCAAAAGATGATGAATACAACACAGCCACTCAATCCCTGACCAGAGAAAATCTCAGACCCAGCCGGGAATCGAATAGTTCCCTCCCCCCCTCTCCGCATGGCATTCTGCGGCACTGACCACTCAGCTATGGAGGCGGACTTCTTGTATTGAAAAGTGGCATGTAGGAATTCGGAAACTAAAGCTCTTCATGATGCGCAATGCCTTCTTTATGAGGCTTGACGGTACAGTTCGTTGTGCATTTCCGTACCAATTTTGCTCTGATTGAGAAAATCTGTGACGAGTTGTGAAGACCTTCTTTGAATTTCTGATGACTAATCACCAGTTGTATAATCATACGGTGAAGATACTTATAATTTATTTATAAGTATCTAAGTTTAGTTGACACCTCCTCAATTGAAACCGCGGGGTATGCGAGATGTATGTACAAAAATCATTCGCCTACTCATTTACGTATGTAAAGTGAACGGTAATGTTCTCATCGCATGCTCTTGAAGTACTCGGGGTGGTAATTACGAACCAAAGAAGATTTTTGTTTCCAATCGACAGTGTGGATGTCTAACGTAGACTTTTCCTAAGTCAAGAAACATACCGAAGAACTAGGCTATGCTGTCTACAGTCTTATGTTTGTAACAAACGGAAATAAATAGCTGGGGCTCAGACAATAGGTGGTTTCGAAGTTGAATGATTCCTACAGAGAAATGATCCGGTATAAGAAAAGTTATGCGCGAGCTCGAAATATGTTCCGTGAGTCTGCAATACAATGATCAGCATTTACGTGCATCTCACCTGCTGTCCGTCTGGGAGACAGGAACGACCTCTACCTATTCCCAAATTTTTGATGGTGAGGAACCCTAAGGGAACTAATAAGATAATATTCCTAAGCAAAGAGTGTTTCAGTGGGCGTATATATTCACTGTGTAACACAATTAACACATCACTTTTTCGAAGCCAGCAATTGCCTCCCATTGCGACTTATAAGTTTGAAGCTAGTCTCGAAAACCCTGGAGCTGTGCAACGTCAAACTAGTACTTGGGACCGAGCGAGGTGGCGCAGTGGTTAGCACACTGGACTCGCATTCTGGAGGACGGCGGTTCAATCCCGCGTCCGGCCATCCTGATTTCGGTTTTCCGTGATTTCCCTGAATCGCTCCAGGCAAATGCTGGGATGGTTCCTTTGAAAGGGCACGGCCGACTTCCTTCCCTAATCCGATGAGACCGATGACCTCGCTGTTTGGTCTCCTCCCCCAAACAACCCAACCTAGTACTTGGAGAAGCTTCAGACAGCAAGTTGTCGACACATGCGAAAAGAAGGCCATGAAGTTCGTGTGAAGTATAAGGTAGTTAATGATATCACAATGGCACTACATTTCACCACAATTCTGCCCAAATTTGTCGTCGACGCGTCACACGATGTGAAGGTCATCATACTCTCTCTTATCCACATTTCACCCCTTCTTTTGACGCTTCTGCAGCTGAGACAACGCTCAGCGTTTAAATCACGCGATTTTCGTATGAGCGGCCGAGGAAAACGTTACAGACACTTCGCCATTGACAATAAAGAGGAAAAGGTCTCAGGATGTAGCGCCATAGGGTGCAATGAAATCATCCTTCCCCTTGGGGCGTCGATTCCACATATTTTGTAGTTAAAATCGACTGTTCGCAATGGGATGACCAACAAAACGACGTTCTCCACAATCTTTGATATTGCTGACCCCTCCTCCCCCCTCTTCGGTCAACTCAACCGCTCTCTAAGCCAGTGAGCCCTCTGACATGATCGCACTTATTGGGAGCATAGTGCGACCGAAATTGGAACTGCTACTGACTGTTCGAAACTATTCGACGAACTTTGAAGCTGAGCAAAAGCGATAAAGGTTGTTTATACTTGAGGCTTTCCGACTCGTGCCCACCTGCGGCGTGACAACGGGACGGGGGAGCGACATTGACACATACGATAACAGAACGACAAAGGGTCGCTCTAAGACCACACAGTTCGGCAACACCCTCAGTGCCGGCCACGTACCCTTATAGAGAACTTTAATAATGTACCTGTACACAAACAGTCAGTTATTGGGTACTAAGTGCTGGCGTGACACAACAGTAGCTTATTTAGCAACGGAGCACTGTTCAGCTCAATGATGTCGAAACCACTACCTGTCACACCAGTGCCTAGTGATCAGTGACTGTGTCTGTACAGGTACCAACAGAAGTTGTCGGGTGGCACCCAGGAACGCTCCAGAAATGGGGGGTCTTAAGAGGGACCACTTGCCGTCTTATTCACGCATGTGTCACTGACACACACACACACACACACACACACACACACACACACACACGCGCGCGTTATCACACCACAGAAGGGCACTAACAGGAGGGCCGAAAAAGCATTCACACACTTTTCAGTTTCGTATCACATTCAAATGTCGCCGGATTGCTTTGAATGGTCCCCACTGGTTCCGCATTGTATACTAACAAAACGTGCGGCCGCTTTAAACTCCAAAGGGGTGCGATCATGTTCAGTGGGGGGTTGCAGGCCCACGATTTCCTTATGGAAAGGGTGAATCGTCCTGCTGCTGTCACCAGTGTCAAAGGTTGTGCTTTTGCTCACAGCACTGCGAACTGTTTTCGACCGCGAAATGTGTGGAAATCCGTCAACAACGAGTTATGGGTATCAAGCTCCTGTCAACTAGCTTTCTAAGTTAATCCTACACAGACATGAATTTCAAAAGCACACATGGAATCCTTCTTTAATTTTAAAAGCGGCAACACCAGACTCTCTACTCCGCCCTTCCACCAAAGCATTCCGTCCGCACAAATCTGTCAGAGCTGTACATATGTTTACGAACTAGCGATGCAGGGAGAGGCAACTGATACACCCTTCTTTAGCGCTTTACGGAAGGAACAATTTGGTGGAGAGCAGAGAATCTTGTGTTGCCGCTTTTAAAGTAAGACGATGGGCTCACGCCGAAACAACTTTCTTTTATTTGATATTTTGACCTTACGTGCTTTTGGAGTGCATGTTTAGGTAGGTAGATGACGGGAGCTTGGCTCACGAAACGCGGTGCTGAGGGTTATGTTCCTGATACTAATGGTTGTATGCTTAAGCATTTATAAAGATTATCTTAACAACCGATACAATCGGTTCTTAAAATGTATAATATTAGAAGACTTTAGCCTAGCGGTTCTAGGCGCTCAGTCCGGAACCGCGCGACTGCTACGGTCGCAGGTTCGAATCCTGCCTAGGGCATGGATGTGCGTGATGTCCTTAGGTTGGTTAGGTTTAAGTAGTTCTAAGTTCTAAGGGACTGATGACCACAGATGTTAAGTCCCATAGTGCTCAGAGCCATTAGAAGACTTTGCAGTATGAGGCTTTGCCGAGCCCGAGGTGACGTCGAAGGACGCCACGCTTTTGCACCATTAGAGAGGCAGTTTGTAGACACCTTTGAGCAAAATATCAAACTTCAGCGTCGAAATTAGAGACAGCTAGTGAGTGTGTGTGTGTGTGTGCGCGCGCGCGCGCTTGCGAGTGCGCTAGTCAGCGCACAGTCGTGCGAAGCAACGACAGGGCAAGACCATGAAGTGAATCAATATTTACGTGGGAAATCTACCTGTATCGTCGTCACACAGGTTTTACATGATTGACAACTTCAGCACCAGGTCGAAACCAAGCTGAGGCTCTACAAATGTATCTCATCATTTCTTGTTATCGCCGCGTTTGGTAGTCTTTGTTCTTTTCAATCCATGACTTCAACATAGTAATCATTGTTACAGCACAATTCTATAAGATTAACCGTACCACTGGAGTACTATCATTGGCTCCTGCCATCACAAAAGGAGTTATTAGTTTCTTTAAAGTATTGTTGCTTGCTTTTCGCGCGAGAACAGAGTAATAGTTTATTACTAGTGACAGTCAGAGACGCTCTGGCTCATAGCTGTTTGCACTGATTCAGCTTAACGGTCCACCACTTCTTGAAGGGAAATATTGCTAAAATTAAAGAGCTCTTTCTTATCAGATGTCGATAATGGAGAAAGGGAGACGTCTCTTCTCCATTTCACGACATTGTATGCAGGACAGTTATTGGAACCTCAATTAAAAGTGAGAGAATCGATCTATTTTATTCTTCTTATTACAGAGTTATAAGTGCCATATTTACCTAATAATACGGATATGTGATGGTAAAACGTTTAGCAGATTTTTGTTATGAGCATCGAGCCTGCAATCTTCGTGTGATTGGTCTTTCACAGCTTATTGTTGATGTGGTCTTCAGTCCTGAGACTGGTTTGATGCAGCTCTCCTTGTTAATCTATCCTGTGCAAACTTCTTCATCTCCCAGTACATACGGCAACCTACATCCTTCTGAATCTGCTTTGTGTATTCATCTCTTGGTCTCCCACTACGATTTTTACCCTCCACGCTGCTCTCTAATGCTAAATTTGTGATCCCTTGATGCCTCAGAACATGTCCTACCAACCGGTCCCTCCTTATTCTCAAGTTGTGCCACAAACTCCTCCCCAATTCTATTCCATACCTCCTCATTAGTTAAGTGATCTACCCATCTAATCTTCAGCATTCTTCTGTAGCACCACATTTCGAAAGCTTCTATTCTCTTCTTGTCCAAACTATTTATCGTCCATGTTTCACTTCCATACATGGCTACACTCCATACAAATACTTTCAGAAACGACTTCCTCACACTTTAATCTATACTTGATGTTGACAAATTTCTCTTCCTCAGAAACGCTTTCCTTGTCATAGCCAGTCTACATTTTATATCCTCTCTACTTCGATCGTCATCAGTTATTTTGCTCCCCAAAATAGCAAAACTCCTTTACTAGTTTAAGTGAGTCATTTCCTAATCTAATTTCCTCAGCATCACCCGACTTAATTCGACTACATTCCATAATCCTCGTTTTGCTTTTGTTGATGTTCATCTTATATCCTCGTTTCAATACACTGTTGACCATTCTGTTCAACTGCTCTTCCAACTCCTTTGCTGTCTCTGACAGAATTACAATGTCAGCGGCGAACCTCAAAGTATTTATTTCTTCTCATCGATTTTAATATCCACTCCGAATTTTTCTTTTGTTTCCTTTACTGCTTGCTCAATATACAGATTAAATAACAGCGGGGAGAGGCTACAACCCTGTCTCACTCCCTTCCCAACCACTGCTTCCCTTTCATGTCCCTCGACTCTTATAACTGCCATCTGGTTTCTGTACCAATTGTAAACAGCCTTTCGCTCTCTGTAATTAACCCCTGCCACCTTTAGAAGTTGAAAGAGAGTATTCCAGTCAACATTGTCGAAACCTTTCTCTAAGTCTACAAATGCTAGAAACGTAGGTTTGCCTTTCCTTAGTCATTGTTCTAAGATAAGTCGTAAGGTCAGTATTGCCTCATGTGTTCCAACATTTCTACGGAATCCAAACTGATCTTCCCCGAGGTCGGCCTCTACCAGTTTTTCCATTCGTCTGTAAAGAATTCTCCTTAGTATTTTGCAGCTGTGACTTAAACCGATAGTTCGGTAATTTTCACATCTGTCAACACCTGCTTTCTTTGGGATTGGAATTATTATATTCTTCTTGAAGTCTGAGGGTATTTCACCTGTCTCATACATCTTGCTCACCAGAGTTTTGTCAGGACTGGCTCTCCTAAGGCCGTCAGTAGTTCGAATGGAATGTTGTCTACTTCCGGGGCCTTGTTTCGACTTAGGTCTTTCAGTGCTCTGTCAAACTTTTCACGCAATATAGTACCTCCCATTCCATCTTCATCTACATCCTCTTCCATTTCCGTAATATTGTCCACAAGTACATCGCCCTTGTATAGACCCTCTAACTACTCCTTCCGTCTTTCTGCTTTCCCTTCATTGCTTAGAACTGGGTTCCCTTCTGAGCCCTTGATATTCATACAAGTGGCTCTCTTTTCTCCAAAGGTGTCTTTAATTTTCCTGTAGGCAGCATCTGTCTTACCGCTAGTGAGATAAGCCTCTACATCCTTACATTTGTCCTCTAGCCATCCCTGCTTAGCCATTTTGCACTTCCTGTCGATCTCATTTTTGAGACATTTGTATTCTTCATTTACTGCAGTTTTATATTTTCTCCTTTCATCAATTAAATTCAATATTTCTTTGTTACCCATGGGTTTCTACTAGCCCTCGTCTTTTTACCTACATGGTCCTCTGCTGTCTTCACTACTTCATGCCTCAGAGCTTCTTCTACTCTATTTCTTTCCCCCATTCCTGTCTATTGTTCCCTTTGCTCTCCCTGAAACTCTGTAACACCTCTGGTTTAGTCAGTTTATCCAGGTCCCATCTCCTTAAATTCCCGCCTTTTTGCAGTTTCTTCAGTTTTAATCTACAATTCGTAACCAATAGATTGTGGTCAGAGTCAACATCTGCCCCTGGAAATGTCTTACAATTTAAAACCTGATTCCTAAATCTCTGTCTTACCACTATATAATATCTGATACCTTCTACTATCTCCAGGATTCTTCCATGTATACAGCCTTCCTTTATGATTCTTGATCCGAGTGTAAGTTATGAATAAGTTATGTTACGTGCAAAATTCTACTACACGGCTTTCTCTTTCATTTCTCAACCCCAATCCATATGTACCAACTGTGTTTCCTTCTCTCCCTTTTCCTATTTTTTTATTCATTATTAAACCTACTCCTGCATTACCCCTATTTGATTTTGTATTTATAACCCTATATTCACCTGACCAAAAATCTTGTTCCTCCTGCCACCGAACTTCACTAATTCCTACTATATCTAACTTTAACTTATCCATTTCCCTTTTTAAATTTTCTAACCTACCTGCCCGATTAAGGGATCTGACATTCCACGCCAGTTATCTTTCTCCTGATAACGACGTCCTCTTGAGTAGTCCTCTCCCGGACTCTGAATGGGTGGCTATTTTACCTCCGGAATATTTTACCCAACAGGACGAAATCATCATTTAACTATACAGTAAAGCTGCATGCCCTCGCGGAAAATTACGGCTGTAGTTTCCCCTTGCTTTCAGCCGTTCGCAGTACCAGCACAGCAAGGCCGTTTTGGTTAGTGTTACAAGGCCAGATCAGTCAATCATCCAGACTGTTGCCCCTGCAACTACTGAAAAGGCTTCTGCCCCTCTTCAGCAACACACGTTTGTCTGGCCTCTCAACAGATACCCCTCCGTTGTGGTTGCACCTATGGTACGGCCATCTGTATCGCTGAGGCACGCAAGCCTCCCCACCTACGGTCAACGGATACCCCTCCGTTGTGGTTGGACCTATGGTACGGCCATCTGTATCGCTGAGGCACGCAAGCCTCCCCACCTACGGCAAGGTCCATGGTTCATGGGGGGGGGGGGGTTCACAACTTAATAAAAATTAAATACTGGCGCTGACAATCAGTCTCACAACTAGTATATCTCACTGCACACGGCAGCAGTACGTAGCCTACCACAAAAGGCAGAAAAAATTGTTAAAAAGGTACTTCAAAAGAATATCATATACTATTGCCGCAAGTACAATACCTAAAATCATAACTAAGAAATTTACGATACTGGTCAAACTACTGAACTGGCTAACGTAAGACAATTTGTTCAATGAATCTGGACAGCCTTTAATATGCTGAAGAAGTGCTTAGTTCAGTATTTTCCGATGCAGCTTCCATTCCTCGGGGTGAGAGCGGTGAAAGGTCATGTCATAAATTCCATAATATATCAGATTCCATGTTGATATTCATTTCTCAGCACATGATGACTAGTTGGACGAAGGATGTATGCCATACAGAAGCAACAAGAAACGCGTTTGAAGAGGAAGTAGTTATTTCAAGTGAGCGTTTAGATTTAACCGAAATTTGTGATATAATTGTTGAGCAGAAGCTTTATTTAGTCAGTTTAATAGTCAGACTTTAATTATATCTGTGAGACATTCTGACATTCACCTTGTCGACACTTTGTGGTAAGATTCTTGGAATACATGCCTAGCTGTAAGTTGCTGTATACAGCTGTGAAAAAACAAGAAAGTGTAATTTCAGTATTCGCATTAGGAAGTACTCAGTTATTTGGTCTAGCTAATTGAAAGATAGGTACATACTGGCGGTTACCCGGATTGATGGAGAGCTGGTGTACTAGTCGTCTGCGGGACGATACGCACATGAGATTGTGAGTGCTCAGTACTTCATAGCCCCACCGAGGAGGACGGGAAGATGCAACCACTGCGACGAGAGCAGCAGACCAGTGTGACCAGATAGCTACGGATGCGTCTGTACGTCGGGGCTCTACTCACTGAAGTCGCAGTCGACGTCATGGATGACGATCTTGATGGCCTCTCCGTCGGTGACGGACGTCTGGCGACGCACGGCGTCGGTCGTCTCCCCGCGGGGTGTCGGCGTCCCGGAAGAAGGCGGCATCTGTGGCAGCGCACGCATCCCCAGATCTGGCCTGCGGGCAAAGCGGCATAACCATCAGGATAACAGCACAGAACGGACCGGCGTGTTCTACAAACAAAGCAATCAGTAGCAATTGTTGTAGCGTGAACTAAGGAAAACGTCTTGTCGATAAAATACAGTTTATTGTAGCATGGCATTTTGTTGTAGCTGGACAAATATATTTGATAAATTCTAACCCTTGTTCCTTATTGAAAACACTGATATTTTCGGCAGGTTTTGTCTGTTGTTGAACGGGGATTGTCCGTTTTCATTTTTATGTATAGTTTTAAAGTACCCAGAGGCACGACAAATGGTTTCGATGCTTCCTCGTGGGTCATCGTTTTATTAGTTACGAATACTACAGTTTGTTCTATGTTTTTCGTGGGCCAATTTTGTCTCTCCGTTTTCAGTACATAATGACGTGCCAGCTTCAAATAAGACAGGCAAACCATGAGATAGAATTTGTCAAATGAAGAATAAAAGGCGACCGGGAAGGAACGGAGTATACCAGTACACCATTCCGTCCCAAACACATATCTACTGAGAAGAAAAAGTAGAAATGAGCGTATGGCATCGTTGGCCTGGAGGCCCCATTCGGGGAAGTTCGGCCACCAAGTGCAAGTCCTTTTCAGTCGACTCCACAATGGGCGTCTTGTGCGCCGGTGATTAGGCTGAACTGATGACGAGGACGACACAACAACCAGTCCTCGAGCGGAAAAAAATCTCCAACGCGGTCGGGAACCGAACCCAGGTCAGCTACATGGGAGGTGAACACGTTACCACCCAGCTAAGCAGGCGGACATCTACTGAGAAAATATTCAGTAAGAATGTAAACAACTTTTTTCCAACTGCATTGTATGCGAAGGTAATTTAGAACAAGCTGATTTCGGTGGACTAAACGTTGATTGTGAACAAAAATGTATGACAGACTTAGCTTTGTTAGAAATGATCCTGAAAATTATAATAGAAGAGCAAATTCGCTCACTTTCATAGTCAGACTACGTAGCTCGCGCGCGGCAATTGTTGCAAACTTACTGAATCACAACAGACTTTGGTTTGTTAAACACATGTCCATCTGAGCGCATCCCACCTTTACCGTAAGTCCTTCCGTGACGGTCTTCCCTGCGAGAGATTAATTCGTGGTAGACCGCTTTAGCAAGTGAGAAGACTGATTACTCAAAGCGAGAACGGCAACGTCATTAGAAACACGTCTCATGCTGGGCTTGGGCAAGGTTCCAAGAGACTCTCCTTTAAACGATTTAGCGAATAACCCACAACTCTGTAGAGCCAGACAGGGTTCTAGCCCATCTCGCTCCGGATAGAGCCCTTCCCTCTTCATAAGAATCTTTCAGAAATTCATCTTAAATGATTTAGGGCAGCTAAAGAAATTGTAAGTCTGAATCACTAGACTAGAATTACAACCGCTTCCTACAGTGCACTAATCATTGCGTCAGTGCGCTCTCTTCGTTTCCGGTTTTCAATTATTCATTTACATGCAATTCAGGGCTACACATGTTGGTTCTCAGAAATTTCTTACTCAAATTAAGGCTGATAATTATACCAGTAGACTTCTTGTGTCCTGATATGCCCTTACTGTCCGTACTAATCTGCTTTATATGTCCTCCATGTTTCACCGCCATGTGTCGTTTTGCTTCCAAGGTAGCCGTATTCCTTCTGTTCGTCTACTTCTAAGTCCACAATTTTACTTTCGTCTTTCTTTGGTTTACTATCAGTCCATATTCTATGTTCTGTAGACATAAATCTATTCAGTATGTCCTGTATTTCTTCCTGCTTCCACTGAGGACAGCGACGTCTTAAGTGAATCTTATCGTTGTTGTTCTTTTATCTTGAATTTTAATCACAATGGTGTGATCGAAAGTCGCTACACTTCGTCCATGGGAGGTGCTCTGGAGTGCATAAACACCAGCTGAAACTAATCCATCGGTACTGCAGCGGCCCTTTGCTGAGACCGCCAACGGTGAGCGACTACACTGCACGTTACTCGTCACGTGCCGTAGAGCCAATAAAGCGGAGCTGTAGTATAACACCACGCTCTTACTTAAGTGGCGCCCGCAGCTTACACAGACGGTGTTATGTTATCCAGCGGAGAGTCAAGCAGCAGCTAGAAACTTCGAGTATGTCCACAGCATTAGGCGCTACAGCTGCATTCATACCGTCCATCGGACCTAACAGTGTTCACAACCGGAAGGAAACTGCGTTTTATGATTGGATTTAGCGACAATCGGAACTATTACTACACTACAAGAGTAACAGAATTGAGCTTCAGAGGCGTGGAGGGTGACAAGTGGCAAACTGAAACTTTTAGTCCACTTTTGTACAGAGGGCTCAGTTGGTAGGTAGAGTTCGAGCTACGAATCTCGCCGTGGCACACAAAGAAGCAATGCACCGCTACAGCTGTAATAAGCATACTACTGCTCTAGTTGCAGAAAATATTTTATCCAGTATGCACGTGTGCTACAGTATACCGTAGCGTATCGACAAATTTGTGTTTGCGTTGATAAATATGAAACTGTTCTACTAAGCACTCACGGAAAACTCCATTAACGTTAATATTCGATGACACATGCGCAGTGCACACTGAATTGCAAGAAAATAATTCCATACGATTAACGTTTTGATATTCATATCACGACATCCAATGATGATTACCATGTTGAAGTTAGAGTGGGCGCCGCTAAAGAAGACTCCTGGTATTAAATACATGCATTAATCTGAAAAAAAAAATTATGGCAGATGTACTTCTGGAACCCATAGCGGAACGGTACCTAATGTTTACTGTGGGAAAACTAGAGAAGAGGAGAATCGAAGGGGCTGAGATTTGGTGTTAGAGGATGATACAAAAAATTGGGTTGATCTTATTATAAAAAATAGGGAGGTTCTCTGTAGAACAGACGAGGAAATACGTTGGCACCACTACCCTATTTTCAAACTTAATCTTCGTCGAATGCGATGGCATTCGCCACATTACTGGGAATATCTGTATGCTCGTATGGTATCACTCTTCTGGTCGAAGTCGGAGCTAACGTTTTACTGCATCAGAAACCTCCTCTTCATCCACATACTGATTCCCGCGGAATGCATCCTTCGATAGGCCGAATAGATGAAAATTGGAAGCTGTGTAGGCGGATGGGAACCCAGCGTGCACACATCTTTGAGTACCCCAACTGATGGACGATTGTGTCAGCACTACCAACAGAGACGTCCAGTTGTGCAGCGATTTGTTTGATTGTGAACTGTCGATCACCTCCAATGAGAGCGTCCGAACGTTCGAGCGTTGTAGGAGTCACAGCGGACAGGTTTACACGACCTTGTTGTGATGATGACAAACGACTCTCCCAACGATTCACCGTGCTTTTGTTCACTGTAAGTTGTCCGTAGACATTCTGCAAGCGTCTATGAGTATATGCGATGCTCTGGTTTTCGTCAAAACAAACTCAGTGACAGCTTTCTGCTTGGAAAGCAGCTCCGATACAGTCTCCATTTTGAAGGCTATCTACAGCGCCGCCACCTATAACTTCATGAAATTATAGGGTCTGAAGTGGAAATATTCCACAATGTCCAACAAAAAATTCTGTATTTTTTCGCCCGAAATTTGGAGAGAAAGAAAATGTGTTGCGTTACTTATTGAACTCCACTCGTAAATATTGTGTGCATTACGTGAACTTAAATAGATGCATTCAAAATCACACCATGAAGACGAGAAAAGGCAAACATGAATCATCTTGTTGATTACGGATATATTCTTATCTTAAAACACAGAGAAAAAATCACAGACACTCCATATAATACAAGGTGTGGTTACTGATGTCATGAAGCTGTACTAATTTTGCTATCTAAAATACAGATGATCTTACACACGTCGAGTAACGCGAAAGAGCAGTAGAATTTAAAAATTCGCTTTGAGCTTTTCATTAATACTTCAGTCACAGCTTCCAATCTCCGGGTAGCCTGCAATAGCATTATGAATAGTGAACAGCACAATTTTGAAAAAAGAAAGTGTGATTGCGAATTGGATGGGGTGTATAAAGGTCGGGATGAGGGCGTTTTAGGGTCGCGCTTGTTCAGCTCAAAATTAGCAGCCGCAAATGAGGCTGCTTTCGAGCCGCAGTACCACGGCAGGACCAACAACGCCGCAGCTGTATTAAATTTAATCAGAGCTTTAAAGCAGCGTGAAATTGCAGCTCTTGTTTGTGGGATTAGAGCCGCGTAATCAAGTGGAGTCCGATTATAAACCGCGGAGCAAAACAAAGTTGGGTTGTATTTTGTGGTATGAAATTGGCATGAAAATGTTACGTTTAGTATGAAGCGGAAGTATCTGTGGCTCGTTCAAGGAAGAAGTCGTTTGGCAGGTGCTGTTACTAGTCTCAGAGATTTCTGGGACTCGTGTAAAAGTATTGCGTGCCTTTTAATGGTTTTGGTTCCTTGATGGCTGTAGCGCTGAGTGGATAAGATGCAGCCAGTGAAAGAATCGAATTATGACGCCCATCAAACGTGGAAAACAAGGGCTATAGAGAAAGGTAAAGTCTGTTTTATTAACGTGCTGTTCCTGAAAATAGTAAGGGGTGATAACACTTTACGTGGAGAGGTCTGTCTTGACTAGACTTTCCCATAAGGTGTCGATTTATACGCTTCTCCCAGAAATTTACACCCAGGTATCTCAAAATACGGAACACAACATAAATTCTTCATAATTGTATCATAACTCGACAAAGAATTTTTTTTTAATAATCAGTCTTTCGACTGTCAAAAATTCGGTTATTGCACTCCACTTCTACATCTGTATCTATACCCTGCAATCCCTGTAATGGGAACGGCACAGGGGATTTCCCACAGCAACATGTATTAAGATTTCTTATTATTCCAGTCGTGAATTATTCAAAGACTAATACCTCAAAAGGTGTACCCGTGGCCTACCACTCGTATCAGGCGGTAAATCTGCGACTCGTCTTTACCAAGTGCACACTTCCCTGCATTGTTAAGTGCGTAGCTGGTGTATCTATCTTACTTCCACAGCTCTCCTAATCACAGAGTCCCAACATTTAGAAGCGTCAGTCGAAATTCTCTTACATTCCAATATGCTTTGCGTTTAGCTATTAGACTGCTCGGCCACATGATTACTCTGTATTTCCCATTTAAGTGTTTGACGAGGGTTCGTGGAACTACTTTTCGACCATTCCTCTCGTTTAGTGCATGTGAAAAATGAACACCAATATCTTTCCGTGCGAGCTCAGATTTCTCTTGTTTTATTAAGATGGTGATTTCTCCATATACAGGGTGTTTCCGTAAGAGAGTGCAAAAATATAAAGGGACATAGAGAATGCTCCACTGAACAATTCGAGGTAATGAACCTCAGGTCGGAGAAGCCAGCTTAAGGAGATTGGAAGTAAAATTGTCTGCCGCTTTGTCTAGCATTACTGTCGGCCAGCTCATTTACAACTAACATCCATACAAGTTTACACGTACTGTGCTGTTTATTTACTTGTACATTATTTATTTCCTGCAAGGAAACAAGGAGGATGAGCCTGGTTACTAGGAAGTCATGATGCACGTTTTGTTTACTTTACTTATTCATAAAGTGGCTCTTCTGTGTCGTATTTACATTGTCACATGACAGAACGTGCTATGAATCAACGACATATGCATTTATTACTCAGTGCTATTCAGAGACTTACAGTAGAGTACGATGGAGCAGTAACGGTACAGTTTCGCAGGACTCACTGACATGCACCTTCTGTGTGGGGAAGTATGTTCCATTGCTCTCGCTGCTGAAAGGCAGTACACTGAACGATTTCCTAACAGGCATCATCCGTCACGACGAATGCGGGAGACTGGTTTACTGGAAAGAAGAAACTAGGGACCTGGCAACACGAGGAGGTACTGGAACGTTTTGCAGCGGACCCCCCTACAAGTAGGGTCGCTGCCCATACTAGCGTGTGGCAAGTACTCTACGATCAACAATTACACACATGTCACCCACAACGAGTGCATGCAATGGTTGTGACTGAATTTGCACCAAGGGTCGCATTGTGGCAGTGGTTGCTCCAACAATGGATTGATCGACCAGGTTTTCTCCAAATCGTGCTGTTTATTGACGGGGCTTTATGTGATTGTGACGGTACTTCGAACAACAGGAATAGCCATGTGTGGGCTGAGGAAAGCCCTCACGTTGTAATAGAGTCACACCATAAAGTACGTTTAGCTGTGAATATCTGGGCCGGTGATGTAGGCGACAAACTCACTGGACCAAAACCTCTACCATCTGAACTGCCACCTGTATGTGAGATTCGCGCAAAGAGTTCTACCTGAGTCGTTGGAGAACGTTCCCTTGGCTGTTCGTCACATGATGTGAATACAACATATCTGTGCACCACCTCACTTCAGTATGGATGTGCGCAACCATCTCGGTGCTATATTTTCTGGTCGCTGGATTGAAAGGGAATAACCTATTTCATTGTTTGCGAGGTCACCTGACCTGAATTCCATTCATTATTTCCTGTGCGGATATCTAAAGTCACTACTGTAAGAGACCTCATTGGATACGGATATGGAATTAGTTGACAGAATTGTAGATGCCTTCGTGTGATTCGAAACACAGCAGGGAAATTGTTAGGGTGCGTCAGAATCTTGGTCGCCGATGTCATATTTGCACTGAGGTTGATGGCCGTCAGTTTCAGCATATTTTGTAAGACACAGTCGAATGCTACGTTCGTTGTGCCAGTGATGGTATTTACAGTTAACTGTAACTAATGTAAACAAAAAGTACGCAGTAATGTGATTTTATTCCTATTATCTCCTTAACCTGGCTTCTCCGACCCCAAGTTTCCTACCTCAAATTGTTCTGTGGAGCATCCTCTATGTCATGTTAAATTTTTGCACCATCTTACGGAAAAACTATGTATAGACCGCAGACCACAAAATATTTTTGCATTCGAACGTGAAAGTAACTGACTGAAATGTCGTTAAAATCTCTCTCTGCAACGATAAACGCCTTTGTTTTAATAACTGCCGCAGCTGATTTTTCAAAATTTCTGTACCTAAGATAACAGTAATGTACAACACAGCGATCGGTAATAGTTGGTGTAGGATGGCCACCGAAACTGGTACCACATCCACACGGAATATTATAAGCCCTTGGTAGTCTCAGACTGGGCTTTCTGTAATTTTCCTGCACGGGTGTAAGACCGATCTGAGTTCTTGCATATGCAGTACACTACCTATCTTACTCGTTGTGGTAGGGCAGAATGCAAGTCGCCGCGTTATACGTTAGCCCCTCTGGTTTGGTTGACCTGCATCGCGTCTTGGTTTCCTCGACAGGGTTGACCTAATGTCACCGACTAAATACCTGTTCTTCTGAACACCGTCGTCAGATGATTAATTTCGGAGACGGAGTCGTCCGTGTAAAAATACTCTTAACTCCTTATTAGGGTGTTCAGTTTAATTCTCTTCTGACTTGGATTCTGAAAGCCACAACCGTTGAGATACAGGTTAGTATGCACCAGTTTTCGGTACGCAGAATGGCCGAGTCGTTTCTTATTTGACAAACACATCAAAGAAACGTAACTTGCCGCCCTTCCCATTTTTGCTGCAGGACGGGTGGATGGCCCTCATACGTTTCAAGTTGCTCTCGGGTAAGTTGTCGATCCGTGTAGTTAACTGCTTTGTATGGTAGGAGCCGTATTAATTTTTCAATGAGCGAGTTGAAATTGCTGGCATGTGCCTGTTTAGAATTATGATTCATTGCGTTATCAGTTGTTACATGAAAAATTTATTCTCTTCAGATAATCTGATGATGCCTCACTAGGGAGAAACTCCTAATACGTTTATTAAAGAAAACAATTTTGCAACAGCGACTGCCTTTGTTCAAAAATGTATCATAACCGGTTGCTTCACTAGACAGCAAATGATGGAATAGAGCCAGTACTTCTTAATAAATCATTTATTTTTCAGTTTGTCTCACTATTCTTTGCAGTGACAAGGGGAGCAGCGTAATTCAGTGGCATGAGAATACTTTTTTCAGTTTTTTGGACACAAATAAGTTATGCAGAAGATGATATACATTGTTTTTTTGATTCTCCTGACAAATGTGAACTTTGGCATCTGCAACGATTGTGATTTCAACACTTCAGGTGACATTAGTTAGGGCGCGCGGATGGTTCCGATGTGGTCAAACAAGTCTGAATGACAAAGGGCTATTGGAAGAGACTCTCTCTCTGAAGAACCGGGAATTGCATGAGACATTGTAAGATAGTTACTTAATTATATGTTCCATTGATCATCTGAATAATTTTTTATCGTAATGTTGTGCAGAAAATCAGTTTACAATATATGTATACATAACTACACTCAACATTAATGAACATATTAACTTTCAATCCCATTCATACAACTAAGCTTAAAAACTAGTGCTTTTAACAGGCTATCAGTTTTTAAATAAAATGTGGTCAGTGGACTGGGAGTTGTCCAGTAGAAATGATTTTAGCTTACATTTAGAACTTGCTTTGCCATCTGTCGACATTTTAAATTACTGGATAAATGATCAAAAACTGTTGTTGGTGTTGATGAAACTCCTTTCTGGGCCACTGACAGCTTTAATAACAGCCGCTAAAAGTAATTTTTTCTTCTAGCTTTTTAGGTATTGACATTACTGTTACTGGGGCATGCGCCACTGAGTGGCCTCTTGGGTGTAAGCACTCCTCGGCTCAGACATGACTGCTTCATGTCCGACAGCAGGCCACAATGCCAATGGGTAGCTTCGCGATCAGTGCGGCAGATTACTAACCGAAGGGGCCCAGGTTCGATTCCGAGCCGGATTGGAGATTTCCTCCGCACGGGGACTGGGTGTTGTGTTGTTCAAATGGTTCAAATGGCTCTGAGGACTATGGAACTTAACTTCTGAAGTCATCAGTCCCCTAGAATTTAGAACTACTTAACTAACCTAAGGACATCAGAAACATTCATGCCCGAGGCAGGATTCGAACCTGCGACCGTAGCGGTCGCGCGCTTACAGACTGCAGCGCCTAGAACCGCTCGGCCAACCCGGCCGGCTGCTGTGTTGTCTTCATCATTTCCTACATGCAAGTCGCCTAAATGGTGTCACATAAAAAAAATGAAAAAAGAAAACGTTGCGTATAACAGCACACCACAAGTCATCCATTTCATGCTCTAAAGGGGGCGTAGCCACTGCATCGCTGTGCTACCGCTATAGTAACACGAAACTCAATAAAATATTTGGTTCTCTGATGTTTTTCTTCTGAGCTACCAATGACCTGAACATCCCACCGCAATCCTGCACAGAAGTGGCTCTTCATCCCCGGGTCACTTCAGGCTCATTACATTGAATCTTAATTTATTTCATATTCATAGGTCCATTCATTCCATTTCAATCGATTTAATTCATTTAATCCATTTCATTTATGTCACCTGATACAGGGTAAACCACATTTCCCATTGTTGCCCGTCCCCCTGATGGTGCATTTACCATATATAGTAATGGAAATGTGTATAAAGGCATGGATATTTGCAGGAAAATTAATACTGACAGCTGGAATAGTTGTGCAAAACGTATATGCAGTAGTATGAAATCCAGTATACCGACAAATGCAGTCAAACGGTATCGCATTGGATGTCAGCAGTGCAGCATATAATAAGACATCAACAATTCAGGTGGTAGAAGGTGGAATTCGGTACAAGGGCAGTCGGCTCTGTGTGGTGTTAGTGTGTGCATACGAAGCCTTACAGCAGATAGAAACAGATACCATTACTGACAGTGAATGTTGTGTACGTAAACCATGTCTAACAATGCAACGCGGAAAACAGTTATTATGCGATGAAAAAGCAAAAGTCGGTGTGTGCAAGGAAATGGGACTCTCTAATTGTCAAGCATACTGATTGATAACTTCGTTAGATTGGGCGTACGATGTTGGCAGAACGGAAAATATGGGCAAAGTAGAAAATTATTTGACGCATAGAAAGAGTTACTCTTGCCCAAAGCAATGGTCATAAACCGCTATTCTTCTCAACATGTTGTTGATTTACAGTTGTGAGTAACTGCCAACGTGTACGACAAATTTTGTCACATAACAAACACGTTGTATTCAAGAAACGACTGCAGAAACCCGCATTAACACTGAAACGTAATCATGCTAGATTGGAGTTTGCTGAAAACCATACGTCATGGTATTCAGAATGGGATAAAGTGATCTTCAGTGATGAGAAGAAGTTTAATATACATGGGCAGCTTGGATTTCAATATTATTGGTATGACATGAGAACAGAGCAGCAGGTAAGAAGGAAATTTTGGTGGTGGAAGAGTTATGATATGGACAGCCTTCCGTACTTAAGGTAAATCACGCATTGCTTGGCTGAACACTAGAATGAACTCAACGTACACCATGATGTTAGAAACATGATTGATGATACTCATTGAGGAAATGGTTCAAATGGCTCTGACCACTATGGGTCTTAACTTCTGAGGTCATCAGTTCCGTAGAACTTAGAACTACTTCAACCTAACTAACGTAAGGACATCACACACACCCATGCCCGAGGCAGGATTCGAATCTGCGACCGTAGCAGTCGCGCGGTTCCAGACTGAAGCGTCTAGAACCGCTCGGCCACCCCGGCCGGCAATCATTGAGGACCTAGGGAACGAGTGTCTTATGTTTCAACAAGGTAATGCATCCGTTTATGGTTCTGTGGGAACCAAAAAATGATTTTAAGATAAAGATACCGAAGTCTTGCCCTGGACTGCACGTAGTCTGGATTTGAAGCCCGGGAAAGCCTTTGTGGAATAGTTGCAAGGCGTGTTTATCGCAGTGGAAGGCAATTTGAGGCCGTGTGAGAGCTGAAAACAGAGAGATGAGAAGAGTAGGCGGCAATTTCATTCCAAGAACTACAAACCATAACAAAATCAGTGCCAAGGAGAATATTTGAGATAACCCTGAAGAACGGAGGTTGGACAAAGTACTAAAAATGCAATAACACAGCAGCACAATGAGTGCCTTTATACCAATTTCCATGCAGGAAATGCAAACTCCTCATTTTGTTACTCGTGTTACGAAAGAAAGTTTGTAAATACATCCTGATTGTTTATGTCTTACAAGTATCTCCTACATTCATAGTAAATTCTATACGTGTATGCTTCAGATATTGGGTTATTATTTTCGTGCAACCTGCCTTTATACTGATTTCCACTACCGTGCATCGTCTGAAAAATCTCTTGTAGCTGTGTCCGGAAGTCTTGGGTAGAAAAATCTGTGGAAATAAATATGTTACATAGATTCCATATGATATTTTTGTTTGATCTGACGACCTATGGTATCTGATCACAGAGTATCAGCTACAATAGTCCACTTTCCTTCCTCGAAGTTTCAGATGTCTGCTTCCTGTTCATTTTTACGAGTATTGGCACTCTGATTTAACGGGGTTGTAGGTTCTTCTATTTGGAAATACAGGCTACAGAGGAAATACGTTGCGTGGTTTGTTGCTACTCACAGCTGTGAGCCTCGGCGCCTGGTACGGCGGTCTTCCTCCACCCCCAGCGACAGCCCGGCCGGCGCCTGCGCGGTGGCGTCCGGCGACAGCGGCGACGGCGAAGAGTCTGCAACAAGTGTGCAGGTCTGCAACAAGGCGCGTTGCGGACAGCTGCGCCACGCTGCAGCTGCAATACCATTATGCCATCTAACGCCCTATGCCTAGTGCTTGCCTGAAATGCGCGGCTGTGAGGGTAAGGCGAAAACTTCTCGATCTAGCAGCGAAGGACATTGCTTGTTGGGACAAAATAAACTTCTGCTTCATCGGCTACATCTGCCTCTACATGATTACTTTGCTGTCAACATTTACGTGTTAGGAAGATGGTTTATAACACAACCTTCAGACTTATTTCTCTATCATTCCACATGTTGCAAAGACATGAGAATGCGTGCTCTGCTTTTTTTTTGTTTAAAAACAATCACTATGGTAATTTGCTCGAAAGAGATGAGAGATAACGTAATGTTTTGACAAGTGCTTGATTTCAGTTACGTGAAAATATCCCAGCACAAAGACAATCGTCTTTGTTTCAGTGGTTGTAGACCATACTAACCCATCATTTCCATGACACTGTCTCCCATACTTCATGATAATGAAAAACAAGCTGCCATTCTTCCAACTTTATCGATGTATTTCGTGTAAACTATCTGGTAAGGATCCCCATGGGGAGAAGCGCAAAGAACAAGCAAAAGCAAAAATAGCTACAAAAATGCCAAAACAAAACTAAAGAAAATATTTCATTTGAGGAGCAGAAATCTGTAATATGATTTTGCCAAGGTGACGTATTATGAAGATACTCAATGTTTTAGTTGCTTTACTTAAAGTCGTCTTTTAGGTGAAGCTATTTATCTGAAATGACTAGTTGTCCGCTTCGACTGAGATATCTCAGTGCTTGAAAAGAGATTTTTAAAAGTTGTCAGACAGTAAGATTTTTAAGTAAAGTGTCAACAGTAAGCTGAGCAGTGTTCTCGTAGAAATGCTTGGTGGAATTGGTTCTGGGGAACTACTTGCCACAAAAAAAAAAAAAAAAAAGCATTAGTCACTGAGGTTAAGAGGTGGTTCGACTTGCAATAGATGTTAGTGATATACTGGAAACTAGAAACGAAACTTGAATCCTATGGTGATTGCCAATAAGTCTGAAGTAATGGACTTGACGTAGATCGAGAGCGTACAATCAGTCTCAGGTTGATGCAATTATATCACAGAAATATAAGGACGAACACCGCGTAGTTGTTAGAATTGTAATTAATAAATTAGTTTACCACCGTTCACGTTTTAGAGAATGCGTTAATATATTTCCCTACCATTCTGAAAGCATGGAGCACCGTAATTAATAGCCTAAGTTATCAATTAGAAGAATACAGCTGTTCTGGATTACTCCGATCGCGTAAAGTGGGAGAGTAAGAAATCTATGTTTACATGTCCCAATTTCTAATGACTTTCCGTATGCACTAACCTATTACCTTATTTTCACTATCTCTACACGAGATTCAGGCGAATGCAGCATCTGTTTTACGAAAAGAATACCGTCACGGAAGCAACAATGTAACTGAATTAATCTTACCATTTGACATTTAAGAACTGAGGATCAAATTCATTCAGCGACTCGACTGCACTTACTCAACGTCCCTGACAACATTATTAAGCATAGTGTCATATGATAATGAAACATATGGATCTATTAGTAACAATATTGTTTGACGTTTTCAGGGTAACAATCAACACAGTCATGGGGTTTGCAATTCACCACATCGACTCTTTCGTAAGAAATATAACATTAATTCAGTGTAGACTAGACCGATTTACATTATGTAGTTGGATAACAATACCTTAAGCATTGTAGGGAAAGGCATAACTAGTCAGCAGATTACATTTTCAATAACACTTTGAAAGAAGTTAGTTGTAAACTACAAGTATTCAAACCTAAATTGAAAGGTTTCCTTGTGGCATACGTGGTACACTTCTGTCCTGTACAGGAGTTTGTCAAGCTGTATAGAACTTTACTCTGTAATGTATTAATCATTTCTATACCGTGTCATAATTTTTAATGTTTTATTAGTTCTTTGATTCTTCCGTGAAAAGAGTTTTCTAATCTAAACTCAGTAATTATGAATTGACTTGCTACATGACCAATAGCTCTGGCTCGCATGGTCACACAGAACATGATGAATAAGTAAATAAATTAAATTTATTTAAAAGGTATGCTGGAAATAAAGATAATGAAATACTGAAATCCATCCAGTAAATATACTGTATACAGGTGAAGCTGCAAGAAGTACCTGGCTAATAAGAATTATTGTTCATGGAGCAAGTCAGTTCATAGCTACGTAATTCTGAATAGAAAAGAAACTCCTGTACAGCATAGGACTATGCCAAGTATTCCACAAGGAAAATTTTCAGTTTAGGTTTTAGTACTTGTAGTTTATCACTAATTTCTTTCAAATCTGCTATTGAAAAGTAGTAGGAACTGTATTATCAACTAATTCCTCATCGGAAAACGACGTTGGAAACAGGATTGCTTTTGGACATTTTCCTGAATAAATATCTGACGCTAAGCACGAAACTGATGATGTATCAAGCAGTTGTCGTTTCTATCTTACTCTTTGAATGCCACACCTGGACGCTACATCGCGGTGATCTTAATAAACTAGAATGCTTCAACCAATAGAACCTTAAGTACATCATGAACATCAAGTATGACGACTTTGTACCAGACTGTTCCTGAGGAGGCAAAAATGTACAGTATAGAAGCTACCGTTATTGATCACCAATTCAGATGGACTGAGCATGTCCAGAGGATGAGAAAAAACAGACTTCCTCGACATACGTTGCACAGTGAGGTGAGCACAGGCAGAAGGCCTCGTTGTGCTCCTCAGGAGCTTTATGAGGACCAGTTCAAGAAGACTCTATAGAGTCCAAACATCGATCCGAGTAATTGGTGCGCCGCAACTAAAAGCTTGAAAGATTAATGAGAGACTGAGTGACAGCTGTCGGTCCGTGGTATTTACAGGTAGTCTCTGGTCAGTGGTCGGCTCCACGTTACATGCTTCTGGTGGTTGCAGCGGCATCTCGCGCAGGAGCAAAATGCGACTAGACTATGGAGACCGCGTGTGTCTGATCTGTTATCCATGACGATACTCTTGCTGTCCGGGGAATTCGAATGGCTGTGGAATACTGAAGTTCTGTTTCCTGACTGCACAAAATATGTCTTAGCGCCACCAGCGCACACAGTGACACCGTCTGAGACAGCAGCACGTAATCGCCGACCAATCAGAATCCGACCAATCAGAAGCCGTCTTCGGGCTATATAGAGGCTACCATAGCAGCAGTAGAGACAGTCAGCTCCTGACGATGACGATGGAGGTAATCGTCGAAAGCTCGAGATTTTATCTAGAACTGACGCGGCAAGAATACCGAGAATATTTTATACAGTTCTTACTGTTGTTATAAATATCTCTCTTATTATATATATACACCGAAGCACCAAAGAAACTGGTATAGACGTATTCAAATGCAGAAATATGTAAACAAGCAGAAAAGGGCGCTGCGGTCGGCAAAGCCTCTATAACACAACAAGTGTCTCGCGTAGTTGTTAGGTGATAGATGCAGGACGTCTTCTTCTCTTTCTGTAGCGTGGCGTCTTCTTGGCTCCGTTCGATGCAGTTGCCTATGCAGCAGCCCGACCACTACTGACGCAGCAGTCAATGTTGGAGGGCCTTTTATACTGCTGCCTCCTTGAGCCACTGGTTCTCGATGTACGCTTAGCGACATCGGCTGATGCAAACGTTTGACTTGGAACAATTTTATAAGTCCAAAGAAGCGTTACCCCGGAGGCGTGCTGCTACAATGGCAGGTTATCAAGATTTAAGCGAGTATGAACGTGGTGTTCTAGTCGGCGCACGAGCGATGGGACACTGCATCTCCGAGGTAGCGACGAAATGGGGATTTTCCCGTACAACCATTTCACGAGTGTACCGTGAATACGACCAATCCGTTTAAACATTAAATCTCCGACATCGCTATGGTCGTAAAAAGATCCTGCAAGAAAGGAACCAACGACTACTGAAGAGAACCGTTCAACGTGACTGAAGTGCAACCCTTCAGCAAATTTCAGCAGATTTCAATACTGGGTCGTCAACAAGTATCAGAGTGCGAACCATTCAATGAAACATCACCGATATGGGCTTTCGGAGCTGAAGGCTCACTTGTGTAGCCTTCATGGCTGTACGTCACAAAGCTTTACACCTCGCCTGGGAAGGTCAACACCGACATTTGCCTGTTGATGACTGGAACATGTTGCCTGTTCGGAGAAGTCTCGTTTCAAATTGCATCGAGCAGAAGGACATGTACGGATATGGAGACAACCTAATGAATCCATGTCAGCAGGGGACTGTTCAGGCTGGTGGAGGCTCTGTAATGGTGTGGGGCGTGTACAGTTGGAGTTATATAGGATCCCAGATACGTCTAGATACGACTTTGACAGGTGACACGTACGTAAGGATCCTGTCTCATCACCTGCATCCATTCATGTTCATTGTGCATTCAGAGGGACTTGGGAAATTCCAGCAGGACAATGCGACACCCCACACGTCCCGAATTGCTACAGAGTGGCTCCAGGAACACTCTTCTGTGTTTAAACAATTCTGCTAGCCACCAAACTCCCAACACACGAACATTATTGAGCGTATCTGGGATGCCCTGCAACGTGCTGTCTGGAAGAGATCTCAACCCCCTCATACTCTTACGGATTTATGGACAGCCCTGCAGGATCCGTGGTGTCAGTTCCTTCCAGCACTACTTCAGACATCAGTCGACTCCATGCCACGTGGTGTTGCGGCACTTATGCGTGCTCGTGTGGGCCCTACTCGATTTAGGTAGGTGAAGCAGATTCTTTGGCTCTTTATACGCCCTGAACTATAATTTTTATTTTAAATGGTACGTGCATGCTGAGCCGGTCCGCTGTCCACATCAAAAGATACCGAGTCCGCCTCTCTAGGCAGTGCTTACGTGAACGTCTCGCTAGGTGGCAACGAAGGCGAGCTATGGGACTATTAAGCACCGTACGCGGGACGGCTCATTGTCTTGTTACCTCCAGCTAATGAAAGTCTTGTGGGACAGCGTGAGAACTGTTCACATGTGGAGCTGATGCTACATCGTTGGTAAAGCGTTACCTTTGACGAAAGTTCAGTGACGTCATTAATTGTAGTGTACCAATTGATAAACCCAGAATTGCTAGGATATTGATTTTGTTCATTTTCTATTAGAAACGAAAACAAAAATTCAACCGTGTTTGGAGTGCAATATCCCGGACAGTTTCTGTACGCTGGGCTCAGTTGCTTCGGGTGTCTACAACGCGACTTTGTAAACGTCTCCGTGGCAACGCCTCTTCATAGTTCTGTGCAGTAGATGGCGACTGTCTTCGCCAACATTCGTTTGCTCTTAGCAGTTGAAAACCGTGAAAAGCGCTGCCAGACGTCAGGGATTTTCTTAAGCTGACTCGACTGTAGGAGTGTCTGAGCGGTAAATAGTAAATATATTAAAACTTCATGCACGACGGGGCATTTTTATCACGCATCTCAGTATTTATGGGGTCATGCCTCTTGAACTATGTTTCGTACAATGATATGTGCGTACGTACATTCAGCGCAATATGTGGATAATGTCTGCCAAAAAATGTTGCGTATAGAGTTGGTAGCAAATAATTAATGCACAAAAGTGCCATGCACAATGCAGCAGTTTTTCACATATCTCAGTATTTATGACGATATGTCTGGTGAAATGTGTGGAATACCTTGTTATAATTTTGTATGTGCGTTTAGCGGTATAAGTGGGTATTGCCAGATAAATTTTTTGCGAATAGAATTAATAGTACAGAAGTAATAAATTTAAACGAGATAAATGCTGTAGCAGTTTTTCACGAGTCTCACTGTTTGTGACAGCATATTTCCTAAACTAAGACAGGTAGGCAATTTTTATTCTGACAGCGATTATTGCCAGAAGCTAGAGAGATTTGTACCAAGTTTTATTGATATCGGTCCAGTGGTTTAGGTGAAGATGTGAAAAAACACACACACACACACACACACACACACACACAAATATACGGCAGTGGAGATTCAAATTACGTCTCAGTCTAAATCGAACATTGCTGTAAAAGTGCTACCCTTGGTGGACCAACTAGTTTTCCGTCACGATTGTGACCCGTTTATGCACTGCTGTATGTGCTGTCACATCAACAGGCGCAACTGTCACTTGCGAACTCGGCTGGACTCGGCCGTACTGCTTCTGGATTTTTACAGTATGAGAAGAAAGAACGCAAAGCAATAAACGGTGAGTTCATAACTTAGTACGCAATGTACGCGATCGCTTTTCAGCTTCTGGTATCAATATACTCTGCTGATTAACATTTTTAATACACTGTTGATGTTTGTGAGTTTAGTGTTTCAGTCGTATACGGCGACTTGTACAATTTCAGAAGCTTATTTTTTACTTCTAGTATTTCGGCCAAGTATTGGTAAAACATCTTATTAATGCAAACCATAGTCAAGGGTTAAATTTTTATCGAGTGAGGGCCGCCTGTTTTAAGATTTGTTCTAGTACCGTTACTTGCCGGCCGAAGTGGCCGTGCGGTTAAAGGCGCTGCAGTCTGGAACCCCAAGACCGCTACGGTTGCAGGTTCGAATCCTGCCTCGGGCATGGATGTTTGTGATGTCCTTAGGTTAGTTAGGTTTAACTAGTTCTAAGTTCTAGGGGACTAATGACCTCAGCAGTTGAGTCCCATAGAGCTCAGAGCCATTTTGAACCGTCACTTGGTTTGCATATTACATTACCCAAAATGTTTCAGTGTATTTTGGCGACGTGCTTATGTGTAAATTTTTTCCTTTCTTTTTGAAAGTAATAGGTTTCAATTGCTTATTCTCTTTAACGATATTTATTTTAATTGCTTTTCGCGTGCATCTTAGATGACAGTAGAGTGTGATCCCCTCTGTAACCTGTGATTCAGAAAGAAAGAACAGATTTCAGTTTATTACAAAAAACTATAACAGATGGAAACACGTCGTACGTGTCACTGGTTAGAGGAATGCTCAAAGTTCTGACACAGCTGCGCTGTTGTTTATTTGTAGCAACACGAAGACTACTCCACAAGAGTTTTGTGTCGGTGTTTGCGTGAAGTTTGTCCATTGTTCAAGTGCAACGCGGCTTCCGCAGTCGATTCAGCAAGAAGCCGCCTCCGCACAAGCAATTTTATGACTGGCATACAAAAATCTTGGGAGCTGATTGTATACGCAAAGGGAAGAGCACTTGTCTGATGAAAATGTCGAACGTTCAACAGGGGGCTCTCGGAAGTCTACAAGACGGGGAGGCCAGGAATTCCAACTTCTTCAAACATGTGCCCATGTTGAGTGTGTGATGTAGTGGCAGTACGCACATTAAACTTTGAACCTTCCTCTGTCCAGTGCAATGCGGAATGTGTTTCTATCTTTCATAGTTTTTAATAGGCATATGAAGTCTCTACTTTCTTTTGGAATCATCCCATATAATAACTGTTATCTGAGAAGGGAACAAGTTTTGAATGTCGGAGGCGGCGACTCTGTGAAAGCTCTTGGAAAATGTTGTACCACAGAGAAATTGCTATCTAATTTAATGTTTTAACGGTACACATTTTAAAGTAATACTTTCGTCCATTTTTGGTGATCCTTATTGTTGATACTCATTCCTCAGCTGGCCGTATCTCTTTCGATTACTTGGTAAAATAAATTATGAAAAATTATACATATTTATTTCCGAGAATGCGCGTTAACACTATCGAACTGAATGTATTTTCTTGAGGTAATGTTAAGACGGTTGACATGGGTTACATGTAAGGTTATCAACTGAAGGAGCAATGAAATAATTTTGTTATTTACTTGGTTCAATTTTATAACGCCAGCATAAGCTTGTGACTTGATTCCTCAGGAGAAGAAAAAAAAATAACGTTATTATTTAATTCCCACTGACATCGAGATCACTAGAGACTCGGCATTAGCTTCGTTGCAGTGGCCAATGATGGAAGTCGCTCTTGACCTTGCTGAAGTCATCCACGAGGAACTTAAATCAGGACTTCCGGAAAGTAATATACACTCCTGGAAATGGAAAAAAGAACACATCGACACCGGTGTGTCAGACCCACCATACTTGCTCCGGACACTGCGAGAGGGCTGTACAAGCAATGATCACACGCACGGCACAGCGGACACACCAGGAACCGCGGTGTTGGCCGTCGAATGGCGCTAGCTGCGCAGCATTTGTGCACCGCCGCCGTCAGTGTCAGCCAGTTTGCCGTGGCATACGGAGCTCCATCGCAGTCTTTAACACTGGTAGCATGCCGCGACAGCGTGGACGTGAACCGTATGTACAGTTGACGGACTTTGAGCGAGGGCGTATAGTGGGCATGCGGGAGGCCGGGTGGACGTACCGCCGAATTGCTCAACACGTGGGGCGTGAGGTCTCCACAGTACATCGATGTTGTCGCCAGTGGTCGGCGGAAGGTGCACGTGCCCGTCGACCTGGGACCGGACCGCAGCGACGCACGGATGCACGCCAAGACCGTAGGATCCTACACAGTGCCGTAGGGGACCGCACCGCCACTTCCCAGCAAATTAGGAACACTGTTGCTCCTGGGGTATCGGCGAGGACCATTCGCAACCGTCTCCATGAAGCTGGGCTACGGTCCCGCACACCGTTAGGCCGTCTTCCGCTCACGCCCCAACATCGTGCAGCCCGCCTCCAGTGGTGTCGCGACAGGCGTGAATGGAGGGACGAATGGAGATGTGTCGTCTTCAGTGATGAGAGTCGCTTCTGCCTTGGTGCCAATGATGGTCGTATGCGTGTTTGGCGCCGTGCAGGTGAGCGCCAGAATCAGGACTGCATACGACCGAGGCACACAGGGCCAACACCCGGCATCATGGTGTGGGGAGCGATCTCCTACACTGGCCGTACACCACTGGTGATCGTCGAGGGGACACTGAATAGTGCACGGTACATCCAAACCGTCATCGAACCCATCTTTCTACCATTCCTAGACCGGCAAGGGAACTTGCTGTTCCAACAGGACAATGCACGTCCGCATGTATCCCGTGCCACCCAACGTGCTCTAGAAGGTGTAAGTCAACTACCCTGGCCAGCAAGATCTCCGGATCTGTCCCCCATTGAGCATGTTTGGGACTGGATGAAGCGTCGTCTCACGCGGTCTGCACGTCCAGCACGAACGCTGGTCCAACTGAGGCGCCAGGTGGAAATGGCATGGCAAGCCGTTCCACAGGACTACATCCAGCATCTCTACGATCGTCTCCATGGGAGAATAGCAGCCTGCATTGCTGCGAAAGGTGGATATACACTGTACTAGTGCCGACATTGTGCATGCTCTGTTGCCTGTGTCTATGTGCCTGTGGTTCTGTCAGTGTGATCATGTGATGTATCTGACCCCAGGAATGTGTCAATAAAGTTTCCCCTTCCTGGGACAATGAATTCACGGTGTTCTTATTTCAATTTCCAGGAGTGTAGTTCCCGCTCCTGGCGAATATACGATAAGTCCAGTGGTATAAATTCGGTGTTGTCAACTCAGCTGTTGCACTGTTTGTGTCAGGGTCTCACACTGACGTATCAGTTTGTCGTCTCTGGAGGTGAAAATCTTTTAAATTGTACAGGAAACAATCGTAACGTGCTTTGTGAACGCGAAGTATGGTTTACACCAGCGATACAATCCATGCTTTTCAAAACTGTTGCGATCACATCTATGTGCCCGGTGAGCACCCCGTAAATGTACCATGGCAATTTCCTCCAGGGACATTGCCTGTCACGTCGAGTGACAAGCGGGTTTAGAGGCACAGTTCGCCATTTTAGTACTAAGCTGGTATGACAAGCTGCAGCCGGCTGCTCCCACACGGGAGTGAGAAGGGGGGGGGGGGGGGAGAGTAGCTTGCGCACAGTTGGCGTGAATAATTCAACAGCTGCTATAGGCGCCGAGGACTTCGCTAAGGCAGACTTAGGGGGACTTTCAGTGTGCCATCATCAACATGTATGCTT